>NC_056746.1:1577768111-1577833111 GCF_019279795.1 Protopterus annectens | reverse complement strand
GGTTTCAGTCTAACCTTTACTCCAGGTGTTGCAGTCTGACGTTTACTCCAGGTGTTGTATCTATGTAATGCTCAGTTTATTTCTCCCATTCATATGTGAGAACACTCATTACCTTCTTAATAAGAATTATGGTATTTCATGCTTTTTCAGTTAGATCTCTTCTATGTGAACTTCAGTTTGCAGGCTCACTACAAAACGTTCTACTTCTTTTCATGGCATCATAATAACAATGTGATAGATTTAAACTTATAGTTAACTGCATATATTCCTTCCATCACCCCTCTAAGTCCGTTATTTTTATTATAAGCTCATTGCCTCTCCTGGGCTTTCTGGATGTGCTCCTTAACACTTCACTTTTAAGTAGCGCATTCTCCTCTTCTCAAGTTTCCTAATCAATTTCAACCAGCCCACTGTGATGCCTACCATACTGAAGTTCACATGGGATAAACCCTGTTGAAGCTTGTTGTACCTCTCGTATAGCAACGTTATGCAGGGCAACCAACGGGCTAAGTTCTTCCCATATCCGTCAATAACTTTCCTTAGCCTGAATTTCAGTGTTTTATTGAAGCCCAACAACTTCAATGGTTTAATGCACTAGTATAACTGATGTAACGCATTGTACTGAAAGGTAATGCCTTGTTCCGTAAATACATATCCTGGGATACCTACTCCGCAGAATAACAAAAGCAGTTCTCTGTCAACAGCCTTAGCATTTGCTTTGCATAGTGGCACTGCTTCTGGAAGCGTTGTAGTATAGTCCATTCTTACTTGCATATACTGATACCCATTACTCAATGTTACTAGTATACTGTCCTGGTAGTGCAGACGATTAAACCTATGAATTGTTAACGAGCTGCTTCCTGTTATATCCAGGATTTGATTCCCTCAGATTTCATGAGTGATTCTTAGCAAGTCACTTAACTATGCAGTGCTCTTGCAGCAATTAGGAATTTGGACTAGGTTACTTAATGGTCTGCTAGACTGGACCTCATGGTTTGAAACTATGAACCTTTCTCCATCACACTACGTTCAAGTGGCACATGTACAATTGGTATTTGGATGAATGGACTCTTAAATCCAGGATGAGATGTAGTTTTCTGATGTTTTGGACAAGACACACAGATATTTTCTATCTCTTTTATTTTGTCTGGCCTATAAAATCTTGTTAGTATTCTTATGTAGCTTTGTTCATTCCCAGGTAACCTCCTAACACTTCTGTGAATTAACTTCATTACTTGTGTCCTGTAAGGTTCTAGCTCTAGCAACTGATATGGAATTTAGTCTTTAGTTTATCTCCATAACAGACAATTTTTCACCACAAAATAGGGTGTTTTATTTTCCTCACCTGCAACCTGGTTATATTCACTTTTGCTCTACTTAAATTATTATCTTCCTATTATACTTTTTAAAGTTTATAAGGCCTACCTGTAAGTTCACTAAATCAGGGTTATGTTTTTTATTAGCTTCTCATAAGGTGGGAGGTATAGCTTTGCCTCTCAAACACTGACACTGCAACTTCTATGTATTCTACAAAGGGTAGGTTTAAACAAAAATATCTTTCTGCTTTAATTTCTGCTATTTGTATAAGCCTCTTGAAGGCTCTCTTTTTCTTTATCTTGCACTCCATCTGTCATAATGTGAGTGAACACCCACATCTACCTGAACTACGGCGTATGTTTCTGAATGAATGTGACTGGCTAATCCCAGGTGGAAGTAATTTACATTGTTACAGGCAAACATCCAACAGTCACTGCCATTCCTCTGTTGAGGGATTTCCTGACTGTGTTTGCTGCCAGAGTCGAGCAAAGCTTGAACTTCATTCCCTTCAAAAAGTACAGTATAGCACAATTCACTAGCTTAGTTATAATACAATGACATCATTATTGCTCAGTTATTCTAGGTGTAGTCTTATCACACTAGGTAGGAATAACTTAGTTTGCAGCATGCATCTTATTTTCCACGTTGAAGCAAGTTAACCCATTACTTGCTACTTTTTGTTTCACACATGATGGTACATTTCTTATTCTAACTTTAGACTTAAAAGAAGACAGTCCAGTTTTATGTATTTTCTAAACTTACTAGCTTGCAAGAGTTCTTGGGATCAGTTTACCAAACCCACTTTCTTATAGTAACAGACAAAGCTCTTTAAAATGTTTCCACTGCTATAATTTTAAAATGTTTAATTCACTGTTGCTATTAGGTTCTAGCCAAAGCTTTACATATATTTAAAATGATGCATCTGAACTCTAATTGCTTTGTCAGCATTAGAAGTTCAGTTATAAAATTTTATGACTTGCAATTCATAATTTATCCCAGTCCTCACTAGTAATTCTTCTTTAATCCTTTCTTAGTCTGTGTAATCGATCTTCTCCATGTTCATATATGTTTAAATGCTTCTGTCAGGTGGGATAACAGGAATTTTACCTAGTCCATTCTGGCCCAGTTTTCATGGGTGGTATACGATTCAAACACTACCAGATAAAACTCCTGGTCATCCTCCTGACTCAATTTTTTTTTTAATAGCAGGGTAGGTATTATGTTAGTCAGTTCAACCAAATGTTGCATTTGTACAAGCTTCTGGACATTTTCAACCAATACTCCAAAAGCATTTTCACTTGACTGTGAACAAGAAAGCATGCCAGAAACAGCAGCAGAAAAACAAAAGGGTCATTATTAAGCACACCAGGAACAGCAGAAGAAATGCCTCAGGGAAATATTAGCGACTTCATAAGAAAATATTTAACCAAACAGGCTATGCAATTGGTAGCAGATGTATTGTGAAAAACAGGAAATCGAGCAGGCCCTTGACCTAGCTGCCTGTGTACTTAACACCAGTGTAAGCTACAAAAGACATTGGAGACATGATTTATATAAAATGTGTGCTTATTGTATAGATCCATGGTGCAAATGACAATTTTGCAGCTCACATGACCTTTTGAAAATGAAGGAAACTGCATTTTAGGATTAACCCTTCCATAAAGTTCCATAACCCCCTTCAGCAAACACAATTTTATAACAAAGCAGTACCACATGACCTGCCAGGCCTTCTCCTCAGTTTAAGTAACAACAGTATAAATCTTTACTTGAGTTTAGTCATAGGGCACAGCCACAAGAATCCCCAAGTAGGCTGTTGAACTTCTCAAGTCTTGGATTTTCAGGTAGCACCCCTGCTTTATCCTATGCTAACCCTCCAATTTACTCTCTTCCTGAATTCCTAATTATAGCCTTTTATACAGTCACTGACAGGCCATTACTCTAGCCTCTCTAATATTCATCAGAATAAGATGCATTTTAGGTACATTTAAAGCCCCATGCCATATTGGTCTGAATTGTACCCGCATTTAAAGCCATGCTCCCTATTTCCATATTAAACATCTTATGCTCTCACTTCATAAATAAATACATAAATAGAGATATACATATATGTACATATAGATAGATAGATAGATAGATAGATAGATAGATAGATGAATCCCCTTTAGATTATCAACACACAACTGCATAAGGTCGAGACTGAGATCACAGTATAGTGTGGACCAGGGAATGTGCCCTTTTCCCCACTGTAGCACAATCTTGGACTTGGTATATAAAGTTAGTCAGGGAGCACAAGGAGGCTTGTCCACCTGCAAAAACACAGGACTTGGTATTTCTATAGTGTTTGACTTTCCAAAATGTCAATTATATGGTTTTGACTATATGCAGTTCGACATTACAAAAGTTGATATTGTAAAGTAGACCCATACACACACACTCATTCATATATATATATATATATATATATATATATATAAAATATATATATATATATATATATATATATATATATATATATATATATATGTGTGTGTGTGTGTGTTTGTATAAAACAAATACTAGTAAATTTGTAGCTTCAAATTAGTACATTCACCATATTTCCTCCCAAAATGGAAGAAGACATGTCTTTTTGTAAAATCTGCGAGCTATTTATTTGAAAAAAACAACAAAGATGAAACTCTTCCAGCAGGTTGTCTAAAGAAACTTGTTAATGAAATTCAGATCAAAATTACAGTCTCCAGCTGACAACCCAATATCTTCTGTCCTCTCTTGGCTTTAAATAAACAAAATGAATACAGTACCTTAGCTGAGGTTTGGTTTTCCCTTCATGACAAACCAGAAGATTTTAATATTAAAGTTTCTTACCACCTTAGCAACAGCATATCCTGGATGTTAAACAAGGAACTGATTTAAAGCAAGTGTTTTATTCCTAGCCATATTTTTTCCTGTAAGTAAGGTTTCCATTAGGTTAGACTTTCTCTTACTGCTGTTCTCTAGCTTTTGTACTCACTGAAATTTCTTTCAGAGCAAGATGTCTTTTATACTTGCAAAAGCCCACAGTACACAATTCTTGGATTTTCTGTTCTTTTGTCCTTTTTATGTTTGCATTCAAATATTTGTAGACTTTTGTCCATGGTTTCCCAGCTGAATACAGGTAGTGAGTCCTCAATCTGAGATTCTACTCTGCATTAGGTTTTTCATTAAGCCCATCCAAGGCATCTTGAACATCAAACTTCCCCTTTAGCTGATAGCTCTGTGATCTGTGGGCTTTTGTTCTATAGCAGTCAGACTTCCTAGCCTGGATTGTTGCATCTAGGCCCTCAGTGCCATTATGGCTTTCCCTATCAGGGAAACAACTGGAATTATTTCCTCTTTTTGTTTTGAAGTCGGACTTTCTTGTACCTCATCATAAGGAGAAGCCAGGAGTTGCACATCTGTTACCTGTAAATGTCTTTGCTTTCTGCAAAGACTTTGCTTGAAGTTTAGTTAGCCTGAGGTGCTGATCTACATTTACAAAGAACATGTTCTTCATGTGTAACCTCACTTGTACAGTTCTACATGGATGCATGCATGTGTCTTTACATACAGCATTATACTGTGTGGCATGATAGTACTAATTGCAGTTTTTTTATTTTTTATTTTTATTTATTTATTTTGTAAAATACAAAGGTTTATCTCTATTACTTTCTCCAAGGCTGAGCATGAAACTTGCTACATGGATCAGTGTTTCACCCTGGTTATCAAATATATAAATAAGTCATTATGCAGCTGTGCATTTGGGGTGAATTTTGAGATGGCTGAGGATACAGGGGAAATAGGGTTGCCACCTTTTCAAATGCCCAAAGTGGGGCATTTTTTGTAGAAATGCCTGATTTTGCAGGACAAATCATAGCCACATAGCCGGCCAGTACAAAGGACAGAGTTTCACTTTTTTGCCAAAATAAAAACTTATTCTTGCAGCATTTGGATAGCTTATACTAATTCATGTAACATTTAGATATTTCAGATTCAAAATAACTGTTTTATGCAATGATTAAAGAAAACATAAGAAATATTTTTGTCCTAAAATCTCAGGACATTTGCCATCTTTTCGATTTTTGCACAGGACACAACAGCCCAAAGAGGGACTGTCCCTCACAAAGTGGGACAGGTGGTAACCCTAAGGGGAAAATAATAAGCTGTGTACTTGGAGTGGATTTTAAGAAGACTGGGGGTGCAGGGGCAGAGTCTTCCATAGAAAACACTTCATTGTTCTTCTTCCACACAGTAAGAGAGGACTGTGTATTTATCATTAACACTTATCATTATCTTGTTAGATTCTTAAGCTTAAGAACACTGCTAATTTTTGATTGTGAATTGTTATATTTGCAATGTTTAGTGTATTAAGTTTTAGCTTTGTTCGATTTTTTTACTTAGCAGATTCATTTTGATGATTTGCTGTAATGTTTAATAATTTAATGATGTAATGTTTGTTGTTTTTAGATTTGGAGCATGGACATAATATTTATGGCAGGTGCTTTAATTGTCTGTCTTTTTATGGCACATTGTTGCTCTTATTGACTCATTGCTTAATTGAGTGGTTAACTGTTTTACTATTTAAAGCACTCTTGTAAGTGATTTCATTTGTCTGATGAAGTTTGTATACTGGTCAAACGAAAAGCGCTTCATATTATTAAAGGATTTCGCACTTTTCGCCTGTGTGCCGCTTGCTTGCTTAGTTTCGTTTTTTGGTTTATAGTAAAGAACTCACTCAGACCAAGTCTTTTGGCCAATAATAGGCATAGGCTTGCCGAGCCCCTTGTTACCATCCAATACGAAACAATATATTCGTTGTGACCAAACAGTAAGACTTAACTCTGCCTGCAGGTCAATCAGCCAATAAAATCCCAGGAAAAGGAGAAGAATTTCATTCTATCCAATAAGAATTCATCTAACTTTCACATACTTTACATTTTGAAAATCGCTTGATAGCCACTGTTTAAGGCCAACTCCTAATTGTCTTTACAAATAAAACTTTCCTTATCAAAGAAGTTTTTATAGTGCTTCGCTTTTCTGCTTACATATCTCCGAGAAAGCGACAAGCTAATAATGCCATCTACAGGGTTATAATTCATTCGTAAACATATGCTGCATTTTGATACATTTTTAATTTGATTTTATCCAAAAGAATGCCCTTATAGTTTGTACTATTTCTTCCACAAAGAACCTTAGCTCACATTATGATTTAAAATAACATGGTTATTGCTATTAATTTTTTAGCCAATTGGCTGATTGACCTGCAGGCAGAGTTAAGTCTTACTGTTTGGTCACAATGAAGATCTTGGCAGGCATATTGCTGAAAGTGCTTGTCCTGGTTCTGAGGGAATAAGTTGATTTTATCCATTAAAGTCTTACGTTTACTTTACTGTGGTGGAACATTTCTTGTCTTCTCTGCATTTTGGTAGTGTATACCTGATTTTTTCTTGGAGTATAGAAATTTTGGCTGTAAAATATTCCAAATGCATTTGATTTATAGTACTGTTTTACTCATCTGCTCTGATTTATAGATAGTGAAAGGCAATGAACTCCCATAACTGTATAACTATATAATATAATTTGGAGCTCTTCTTCCCATGCCTCTGCTGAAAAGGAATTACTTTTCAATCTAGATGGACCTGTCAGTCAACAAAAGCAATGAGTAAATAAATAAATACATAAATTTATAAATGCTGACAAGTCATTTTATTTTTTTTTTTTACATTCCAGTGATAAATAAGACAGGAGAGTATTCATTCTTGATTTTGTTTATCCACTTTGTAAACAGAACTATATACTTCTGAAAGATGTGGATCTTTGTCAGCCTCCTTGTTATCTGTACAATACAACATGTACAATGATTGCTTCTGAAAGACTAGCAAAAACTGCTTCAAAAAAAGGATACAGCAAGCACATTTGATCCTTTATCCCTGATGAATTTAAGGAAAATTAAGTGATGATTGTCTGTCAAATATTCATCATTACCTTTCAGTTAGCCAGTTTTCTACACTTCTTTAGCATGTCAACGATAAAACTTGAGGCAGAAAGAAAGCTACACTAAATTTTTTATTGATATAAAATAAAATAAAGACAGGAAAAAGGTGAAGGATCCAAGTATAACTCAGAAGAGTAAGAGAGATTTGTGAACTATGCAAGAGGTGGGGTTGTCCCAGCTTTTTGGTGGCAGAGATTATGGGGTCTGCAGGAAAATGAAGCAGCCTTATGTAGAATATAGCAGCTAGAGATGGTAGTGGACTGACTAGTCAGGTGGCAAAAGATAGTGGGGCTGGAAAACAGGAGGTAACAGGAGGACCATCAGACAGGATAGGGGGAGGGAGAAAAAGTGTGCTGAGGAGGAAGGCATAAGACAAGAGGATATGTTCAATGGTTGTCAGGAAGAACCTAGGCAAGTGGGACACCATACAGAAAGGCAAAGGGAAGAAGTGGAAGATGTCATCAAAAAGGGAGGACAAGACAAAAAAAAACAGGGTGCAAGCAGAAAGGTGAACAACATTGACAAATGTTAAAACAGGAAAAATATCCAGAGGTGATCATGCATAATCTAACCCTAATAGGTGCATAGGAGAGAACGAGTCAGGGAGGAACACTCAGCTGGATGAGAAAGTCAGAGAACTAAAGAGAAAGAAAAATAGAAAATCGTGTAGAAAGAGCACAGGTGGATGGGGAAGTGATTAAATAAAGCAAAAGAATTGAAACAAGCAACATAGACATTGCAATGGATTGGAAATGGTGAAATTGAAGGGAGAAAGACTACAGATATGAGGGGTAATGGCACAGAAGCAAAAAATGAAGGGGATGGGAGTCAAAGCAGGTCGAGATTTTTTTTTTTTAAACTGGAAACTAAAATTAACTTCTAGGCACTTGAAATAAAACAAGATAAAATTTCATTGAAACCACACTTGGAGCATAGACACAGTAAGATGTTGGATGAGGTACTACAAATATTCACGGGGGTAGTTGGGGTAATTGTGTAGATAACTGAGGTTGTAGCAAGCAGGGCCATGGAAGTGCTAAACCAGTACCAGGAAACAAACAGGGAGTAGAAGTAGCAGTCTGAAAACTGACTTCTGCCTTTCCTTTCTTTTTAAATTTTAAGACATTGCTTGGCCGCAGTTTCTGATTCCACTGTGCTTAGTTAAGGAGGAGTACCAAATGCCCTTAAGTTGATTTTCTCTATAAACTGTAAATGTATCCTTATATACCTTACTACTTTTCACCCAATACTTAACTGACCCTATAACTAGCATCTTAAATAAATTTGTTGCAGCCTGACTGATAGTTTTATTCTGAGTACTTACCTGCTGGTTCTTGTTCTCTGGGGTATCATTTATCCCAGTTTTACTCTTAGTTTTTGTTCTTCTTCCCTGACCCCCTTAACTCTGTTCTGATGCTTTCTCCCATGATGCTTTGCTCCATTCAAAATCTTCTCTGACCCCTTAACTCTGTTCTGATGCTTTCTCCCATGATGCTTTGCTCCATTCAAATTCTACCTAGCTGGCACCATTTTTAGTTCCAGATTCTGTAGTCTATTTTTCTTCTCCATAACTTGATGCCTCCCATTCCACGATCATTATTTAATTAATTATAATTGTTCTTTTTGTTTTTTATTTAAATATCTAATATCAAACAACATGAGACTTGTAAAGTCATTGCCTTGCAGACTCACACACTATAAATGTTTGTAGTTTATTAATAACACTAATAGCATTAAGTGCTCATAGATGAGTATTATACCTTCTCCTTTTTGCTGTCGTTTAACTCCTACTTTGATTTTTCTTTCTCTAGCCATTTCCTGTTTTTTTGTCTATATTTCCCCTCTTCAGCCTTCATTGCTGAGATTATCATAATTCAAATATTATAATTCCCTCTTCCTGTTCTACATTCTCCTTAGTGAATATATTGTTTTCATTAATAATATCCTCTGCCTCAGTGTCTGAATCACTTTCTGACCAAGTCTTGCAATGTCCGTCTTCCACTGCATGTCTACTCTATCTTCCAGAAAAATATTTTCATGCTCAATTGCCTTACAGCAATCAAATCGAAGCTGCCCTTAATGTTAACAGTTTTCTACATATTTTTCACATTTTTTGACACAATGTCCCCCTCCCCACATTGTGAGCATTATGTTTTCAAAATCCTATATTGTGTATCAGACCCAACAAAGAAGCACATTTTTGGTTTTCCCTTATACTTAGCATGCCCTCTTTGACCACTTACATTAATCACACTTAGGACATGAACAAATTTCTTATTTTAAGATACAAACTCACCCACAACTCCCAAGCTCCATTCCATAACATTTTGCCATCAGTCACTTTTGTTATTTCAATTACATTTTGTAATAAACTGGAAAAAATGTTTGTAATGCAGACTATGCAATATCTGAAGTCTGAAACTGTATACACAGTTCAGTCCCATAATGCAAAATTAATTCATCTCACATGATAATAAATGTTCAGCTAGTTCAAAAGATTCAGAGTCAGTCTCACAAAATGTCTCTTTCTCAACATGTATGAGAGACTTTACATCTTATATTGAAAAGACCAAGGTGACCAGAAGAGCACCATACACATATCAATGCAATATCTATGTTTCCTGGAACATCTCACGACTGAGCATTTTTAACGTTCTTATCCTTCTTAAATGACTTCTGTACAGCTCCAGAACTTGCAGCCATTGCTGTATACAATTTTCAAGCATTCTGAGCTCAAAAAATTCCTTCAGAATTACTCTCTGCATTCTCCATAGCTTCTTCCTTCTATCAGTAAGCACCAATGCCATTTCTACAGCAACTAAAGTCTCAGGTAAAGAAGTAAGTACCTCTTGATTGCCAGAATCATAACATTCTACCATCTAAGTTCAAAAAAACATCTTTCCCTTCAAGAGGTTCCTCTTCATCTAACCTATTTACAGCTCAGTGTTAATTTAGTGTTAGTAATTTCAGTAAAAATACTGTAGGACTGGGCAATTTCAAAAGGTTCTACTCTTAAATGTCAACATCCTGAAAGTTGACATTTATATGCACATTACATTAATATCATTGTTCATCCATATTTTTAGTAACCTGAACCTCTAAAAAAATTAACATCTTGGTTTCCCCAGTAATTTGAAAAATGTTGTGGTAGTATTAATATAATCAAAAAACTCATTTAATCTCTCTTGTTCACTTTCCCAGATAATAAATATATCATCCAAAAATATTAAATAGTTATCAATACAAGACCAGAAGGGGGAAGAGAAGATATTATTTTTCTCCAACCACCACAACACCACATTGGTGAATACAGGTGCAGATGCTGCTCCCACCACTGATCCCACCTCTCTCTATAACATTTGCCTTCAAAAAAATGCAAAATTATTTTTCAAGACCATCCCTATACATCCTGTGATATGAGAGTGTGCGAAAAAGTTCTAACCCTGACCAATTTTCTAAATTCTGAGCATTATTTTGCCTCTGTAGCTAAAAAGAGGGTTATTTCGTCTTGTAAACTGTCAATTTGCAGAATTGGAATGGTATGTTTTGACATTGTTTCAGATCATTTATTGAACCATGTCAATGAAAAGTGTGGAATTTTCAAGTGTGGAACTCAGAGCAGTCATGAAGTTCCTATTCCTGCAGAAGAAAACTCCAAAGGAAATCCATGAATGTATGATGCAAAGAGTGAGGGACAAGTGCCCTTCTTACTCAACTATGAAGAAGTGGTGTGCAGATTTAAAGACCAAAGATGCACCAAGGCCTGGGAGGCCTCAACTTGTGTCAACTCCTGAAATTGTTAGCCATGTCCATGACCTGATTTTGGCAGATCAGTGAATATTCACTAAAAGATTTGTTGAGACTATATAGATATCTAGGAAATGTGTTGGTTTTATTATCCATGAGCAACTGGGTATGCAGAAGCTGTTGCCAATTGGGTGCCCAAATGTTTGAATGCCGATGAGAAAAGACATTGAGTGGACACTTCCAAGTTGATTTTGTGGCATTTTCATTGAGCTGGTGCCAACGTTTTGGAATGATTAGTTACTGTTGATGAAACATTATACCATTATGATTCTGCGACAAAACAACAGTCCATGCAATGGCGGCACTCAGGTTCACAAAGGCAAAAGAAGTTCAAGACCCAAAAGTCAGCAGGAAAGGTCATGGCCACAGTGTTTTGAGATCATGAAGGTGTTATGACTGACTATCTTCCAAAGGACCAAACAGTTAATACAGAATACTAATGTAACTTGCTGTGCTGATTAAAGGAGGCATTGAAAGAAAAAAGGAGAGGGAAGCTGAGGAAAGGAGTTCTCTTTTAGCAAGACAATGCACCTGTTCACAAGGCTGGCAAAGCGATGGATGTTTTGACAAAATTGGGGTTTGAGTGCAAAAACATTCCACCCTACTCACCAGATCTTGCTCCATCTATTTCCTGTTTCCAAACCTTGACAAGAGTTTGAAGGGTGGACATTTTCTAGTGATTTGGAGATGACTGCAGCAGTGGAGCAGCATTTCAGTGACCAGACTTCAGAGTGTTTTTTTTTCAGGGTTACCGAAACTTCAGAAACAATGTGCCAAGTGTGTTGAACTTCGAGGAGAATATGTTGAATAACTTGCAAGTTTCCATGGCTCCATGCCATTCCCTTCTTGTATGGGCTTAGAAGATTTCACATGCCCTCATAATATTAATGTCCTCTTGAGAGAATTTTTATGTAGTGGCTATGGCCTCCAAAAAACATTCCAATCCTAACTCGGGGAATTACTTAAAACAAGTTCTTCACATCTATTGTAACAAGTAAGAACTTACTAAAAAAACTTGCTCTTAGCTATCATATTAAGAAAATGCCATGAATCTAGAAGTAGCTCCTTATTAAAAAAGAAGTCCTTAAAGGCAGATCAGTGACAGACTTATGAATCTTTGAGATTCCATATGTTAGCCTAGAAGACTTGTGTCTAACTTATGAAATTTCTTCAAAACGTATGTCTTTTAATAAGTGAAAAAGCCCCTGATTCCATCCATAATTGGAATCCCTAAGATTCATAGGTCTGTCATTGATCCACCTTTAAGGCCTATTGTGGCTGCTGAGATAAGAAGCCACTAGCAAAATACATAGATTCAAAACTAAAGGGCTTCTTTTGTGGCATTAAAATAGGTATGGATTACAGAAGAGGCATGGAGTTAAAATAATGTTAAACAAAATAAATTAATTGATACCATATGATAGTTATTGATTTTATTTAGATGTTTCAGCTGTGGTCACATAATGTACTCTCCTTATAAAATTAAGAGGAAGTGATGTAATTTTATTTTGATGAAGTTATAGTTTTAATTTATGGAACAAATGTGCTACATTTTAAATAATAAACTGTGTCTTCAGGAATGGGACAGCATTTTTATTTTTTTCATGTTTTATTGTTTTGCTATTAATGCTAAATCAACTGCACAAGACAACAATGATGGCAGTTCTATTCCATCTTTATTTCCCATCTTTCTTCTTCTGAGCTTTTCCCACAAATTATTATGACATAGCTCATCACTATGACAAATAGTCACATATGCATTGCACATCCTTTCGGTCTTGTTTTTCTTAACCAGCCATTCATCATTACTGATACACCTGATACTTCATAAATTGGCTTTATAACAGTTAATATTTTCTTTCCTATATCACAGTCTTTCAAAGTATTTCACATTTCTTTATGACTTATACTGTCAAAGGCTTTTGCCGCATCACAAGCAACCATTCTTCTACCTCATTTTCCTTTTCCCATATTTCTACTGTCTTTATAATCACACGTATCTTACTAATATTACTGTTCCTTACACCATTTACACCTTCAGTTATTACTTCATCCAAAGCATCCATCATGCTTTTCTGAATAATTTGTATGAAGTTTTTTATAGTAATTTTCATAAAGTTTTTATAATCTGTATCCCCTAATGTTATTGGCCTGGAATTTTTATGTCTTCTTTTGTTTGCCCTTAATCCATATAAGCTTTATGATGTCTTTACAAAATTTTTAATTTTTTTATCCCACCAGTTATCTATTCATTTATTGCTTCCAAAACTCCCTCCTTCTCTGTATCTATCATATCCTTATAAAATTCATATCCTAAACCATCTGGTGCAGGTGCTTCCTTCCCTTATTTACCTCATCTTCCAATTCCTGTCTTGAAATTTCTTTTTCTGTTTCCTTTACTACCTATTTTCTTATCTTTTTCACATTCTCTGTAACTCTTTCCACCAGAATATTCTCACACATCTGTCTATTTTGATTCACTATCTTTGTTTCTCATGATCTATGTTTTCCTCTTACTTCTTCTATATATTTAACTTATTTACCTAAAAAAGTGAAACTTCTTTTTTTACCTTTCAAAAATCTTTAAACAGCATTTTTATCTTTCTGCTTATTATACTCATATAATTTGCCCTCATCTTCTTTAGAATTTCTACTTCCCACTTCCAATATTTTTCACAGTTTTCATTTTTCTCTCATATTTTCCTTTTCTTTTCTCCACCCACTTCTTTCTATTTGAATATATTTTTATATTTTCATTATACATAAACCACCATTATCTTATTTTCATGTAAAATGTTTTCATTGTTAGATGCTCATTCCACAATTCTTTCCTTTCTTTTTGCAAATATTCTAAATTTAAATTATTTTCTGCTATTTTTTTATCTGTGTTCCTTCGTTGTGTCTTCATTTTCCCAATAACTATCATTTATGTCCCTAGATTCTCTCTCGTATGTAATTTCTCTTTCTTTTCCTAACATTAATCTGATACTTTTCATTACTTTTTTCATTATTTTAATTTCCCATGTTACTTTACATTTGTATTTCCTTAAATTACAATTAAAGGCATCTAATGTAATAACATATAAATTAATTAATTAAACATCTTCTTTCTCTCCTCCACATTTGCATATACTTATAACAATTAATCTCACTAGTTTTGTTTTTTAGGTCACCTACTAACAGCCTATCTGCTTACACTAATGCTACATCCATTATTTTTAACAACTTTATTTTTAACTGGTACCCCAGTCTCAGAATATGCAGCTTTCCTTTTGTCCAGATGAATTGGTTAACCACATAAATTCAAATGTTTCTGTTTTACTTGTTGCTATGTAGCTTATATTTTGCAAACAAATTATATCTGCATTAATTTTACACCATTCAAACACTATCAACATTCTTACATCATTCTTTATGTAGTACATTATTAACATTTTCTTTTTTTGCATATTTTCTGCCATCTTTTTTCCAATCTTTTTTTTGCTTTTTCTTCTCCTTATTTCGTCAACATCTGCATTTATGACTCTCCACTGATCTCCCCTTCTTTTTTCCTGTGTCAAGTATGTCATATTTATTTTCCATCAAAAACCTTTATTGTCTTCTTTCCTTGTTTTTTTTCCTCCTCCAGTAACACTTTCTGCTTGCTGTAGCCCCTTTCTTGCAAAACTTCCTCTATTTTCTAAACCCCATTTTCCACTATATGCTCAATTTTGTGTGCTCTATCTACAATTTCTTTACCTTGCTCTCTTATTTCATGTTTCATTTCAGTTTGTTGCGCACTCTACTTTCATTTATTATAAAAGTGCAATCACACCAAAAATGGTCATCACTCCTATATTTCCTACAAATTGGTTTACAATTTTTTCTCAAATGGCCATATTTTCCACACTGACTACGCCATCTTTTGCTACAATTCTGTATAAGATATAACATTTTACCAAAAATCACTTTTTGCCATTCATAATTACCACATTGGATATATGTGTATTTTTATTCTGTTCTATACTCAGAATATCTCCCCATACCTCCCAATTACCCATCCACAATTATCTTTTGCACAGCACTTTTTTAAAGCTCCCAAATCTGGCACCCCTCAACACTATGATCTGGCACTCCTCTCTTGTCACTTTAAAGAGGAGGGCCAGGTTCTAACAAAGAAGATCTGTCCTCCAGTCTTGCACTATTTCCTTTGTTCCAAAGGAGGAATGCCAGGTCCTAATGCCCTACTGTCCCACCCTCATGTTTACGTCAGAAGCAAAACTAACATTAAAAAAAGGATCTAGAGATCCCACCTCCTAACATCTTACACCTGGCGTGGCTGCCTCCTTCAGCCCACCCTAACTATTCTATTTTTTTGTCTCATACATTTTTGCCGGATTCCAAAAGAGCTGCTTTCAATGCAAGTCTGCCCTGATTCTGAAAGACTTGCTCAGTTTAAGTGACTTACTTTGGTGTAAAACCTATCTATAAACAGGCTTACTATAAGAACAAAATTCCAAAACGCCTGTTCTCAGCCTGAAGTCTTTTGGAATTCAGGCATTTATGACATATTTTTGAAAACTGTGACAACATTTTTTATTTTTACTTGCATATTTAAATTCTGGAAAAAATGCTCATTCCAAGGACATTTTTTTTTCACATTGATATGTAAATTGTGTTGTCAACAAACAACTTCAGGAAATCAGCAATGCCTTCACAAGGTCTAAAAGATCAATACATAGAGAAAATAACACAATCTGATGTTGTCCCTTTCATTCTTTCTCATGACTGGGTCACGGACCTGATTCTCAGATCCGACTCGGCTGCATTTCTACAGACTAAGTTCCAAGTCTTGAGCTCCTCCTTCTTCCCACAATGCTCTACCCTTTACCCAGCCTTCTTAGATCTTGTTTACCACCAGCAGTGACAGCTGCGGTTTCCTTGTAGTCTTGAGTTCATAGGATTATTGTGAATTTTCTGTTTTTCTCAGCTAAGTTTAATTTTATTGTTACTCTTTCTTCTTCATCATTTCCTCCCTTCCCACTTGTCTTTTGCATGTGTTAGGGGCTATTTTTGTTCTTATTGTGTGCCTTCTTTCCTGCTTATTTGGCCCTTTGGCCATTTTGACCTGTTAGCTTGTCTGTTGTTTAAAAAAAAAGCAAGATTCCCCATTCTGATGCACATAATGGTTGTGTTTATTCCTTGGCCCAGAAAATCTGCAGTCAGCATGTGTGATTTGTGAAGGATTCAATGCCAAAGCCATCACTGACTGTAAAAATAAATTAACCTTAAAAGGACTTTTGCATTCTGATACCATTTGACCAGGGGATCAAACCGCCTCCAAGACTTTGGCAGGGTATTGGGATCCCAAGAAACATATGCACAAGCCCTCCAGGGCCTCTTTGGAGCCACCATCCAAGCTTTCTAAGCCCTCAGATCTGACATTACAGGAGCCTAAGCCCACTTCTGCTCTGGTTTATCCAACATACTTCTTGGATCCTACCAGTGGTTCAGCTTTGATGAGCTCTTTGAGACCTTCCACTTCTGTACTGGATTTTCAGTCTTTGGATCCAAGAGCATGGAGCCAGACCCCAGAGTTCTTGGGTAAATTGGAGTTGATGACTTAGCCTTCCAACCTCTTAGAGACCCCAACCAGGCATTCCAGACCAACCTCAATAGCTTCCTCGAGGTCTAGAGCCTTTCAGAACTTGATGTGGACAGGATGATATGGAAGACCCTCAGGAATCAGATCCAGATGGGGTTCTTGCCTTTTCCATCCCTTCTGGGATCTGTGAGTGTTCCTCTTATGGTGCAGTGTGCTTCTCCAATCTGGCCACTGTAATTGGAACCCCAGGACCTTAGCCACCCGGGAGTGTTGGTATTGGATCCAAGGAGGCCTTCATCCTCTACTCCAACAGTCCCCCCTGAATACCTCTGCTCCAGAGTCTTCTGATCAGAGTGGGTCTCACATCCAGACTGTCGGATCTGGGGGTGCTTTGGCTCTGACTTTCTCAGATCCATCACTTCCTCTCGGGACTTTGGTGCTTGACAGCTCTGATCTGATTCTGCCTGAAAACTGGAGATCAGACATCTCTACCTTTTCTTCCTCGATTGCTTCAGATCCAGAGGAGTTGGGGAGAGAGTCTCTGGGTCCTTCAGCGTTCCAGATTGTAGAAAGTGTTTTCTGTTCTGCTAGAGATCCTGTCTCTCTGAGCTACAATTATCCCCATCATCCCTCATTGGGTCACAGACTTGACTATCATACCTGTTCAGGGTCAGCCTGCCCCAAAGGGCCTCCAAACTCTAACCATAGAGGGAGCCCCTTTTTCTTCTTCTGAGACCTCTCCTGAGCCTCCTATGGAGGGGGTTCCTCATAAGAAGATATGCAAGAGGACGAACTTAGACTCCCCTTTAGAGTCTCTCACCAAGGACACAGACCTTGATGAGGGAGAAGGATCCTCCAGATCACCACCGGAGGACAACTACTTTGCAGACATTTTGGAGATCCTGAAGCAAACAGGTGGTTGGTCAACCCAAACTCCTTCTCCTGAATAGGCTGTATTTTTGAAGGCTTTAAAGGTGGGCCAGTCTACATCTTGTGTGACCCCCCCCCCCCCCCCATGGACAAATTCATTGATTTGTTATTCTGCTGAGCCTGGAAGGAGCAGTCATGATAGAACCAATTCACAAATGACCAGGCAAGTTCTTGTCTCTCCCCAAAGACCGACCACACTGGACTAAGGGTATTTCGGTAGATGCCATGATTTTGGTGGCAGCTACCAATAAGGAGCTAGCTGAACAGAGCTCCTCTGTCCATCCACCAAACTGGGAGTTCAGAGCGATGGACAGGTTTGGGATGTGTATTTATGCCTCAGACACCTTGTTGCTGAGAGCATTAAATTATCTGGCACACTTACTCGGTTGCACAGAGATCTGGTCAAAGAACTTTCCAATTCTCTAGCAGAGACCATGTCAGCAAAGGACTTTGAGAAAGTGTCTCCCTGACTGACTGACTACTCTTTCCTCTCTGTCTAATTCCTCCATGAGGCTCATCTCTCATTCTATGGAAGGTGCCTCATGGGCAGCTGGCTCAGGTATTGCTATTAAAAGACATGCCTGGATGAGACTTTGCAACTTTGTGGAATCCTTCAAGGCATCCTTTGTTAATAACCCCTTCAATGGCTAGTCCTTATTTGGGCCATCCATCAAAGATACTCTTACCCACAGGAAACAAGAAGGGAAGACCCCGTCTGCCATCGGGGTCAAGTTTTCTACCCCTCAGAGTACTTTCTCCAGAAATCAGCGAGGTAGCAAGAAAACCTGGTTCCAGAAATCCCAGGGATTTTTCCAGGATTATCATGGAGACTCTTCCTCCAGGGGCAGAGGGGGAAGTTTTACTGGGAGATGCTGACCCAGGGGCAGAGGGAGTCTGCAGAATCAGTGCTTCAGAGAGCCTTTCTATGATAAGTCCTTTCAATGCTCCTGAAGTGCTGCCCGACTGCTCAACTCTGGAGGCAGTCGTGGGTCATTTTTCTCTGCACCCAGATGCCTGGACAGCTCTAATAAAAAACAATTACATGCTAAAAATTATATCCAGAAGTAATGTTTATTCCCTTTTTCCTTCAACCGACAAAGACTCAAAAGAAACTCCCCAATGTTCCACCCAGTCGGAACGAATATGCAGTTCCAGAGATTCAAAAACTACTGAAAAAATAAGTCATCCAAGAGGTCCCAAAGAAAAAGGATTTGGAACATACTCCTGCTTATTTTTAGTGCCAAAGAAAACCAGGGACCTGAGACCCATCCTGGATCTAAGTAACCTGAACTTGTTCATAAAGAAAGTTAAGTTCCAGATGGTTACAGTTCAATCCATTTGACTGCTGTTGTGAAAGGATGATTGTATATGCTCAATAGACTTACAGGATGCATACTATTACATCAAAATAGACTCACTCCAGGAGTCATCTGCACTTCTGGCTTGGAGTCAGTCATTACCAATTCAGGGCTCTGCCCTTTGGTCTCACCACAGCCCCCCCCCAGGTGTTTACCAAATGCATGGCAGTAGTTGCAGCTCGCCTGAGACTGAAGAAATTCCAGATGTTTCCATATCTAGATGACTGGCTTCTGACTGCTCCAACCAGGCATCACCTTATCCAGTCCAGAGATTACTTGTTACAGATATCCAGTCCTCTGGGTATCACCATAAACCTGGAGAAATCAATCCTATCTCTGTTACAGAGCTTGGAATTAATTGGAGCCCTCCTAGACACCCTGAACCAAAAAGCATCACTACCCCTTCACCACATACAAACCTTGAGAGAACATGTTCATACTATTTTGGCTCTTCCATCTCTACCAACAAGATTAGTACTTCAAACTCTTGAGTCCATGGCAGCTGCCATTTTTCTTGTCCCATTGGTGAAGTTATTTATGCGAGTGCTTTAATGGATACTGGCTGTTGAATGGTCTATTCTCTGCCAGCCTCTAGCTGTGGCTATCAAGTTGACTCCAGTTTTCAGAATGCATCTTCGATGGTGGCTTCCTTCCAATAACCTGGTGATTGGTAGGCCATTGCTTCTCCCTTCTCCCATAGACACAGTGACCATGGACACTTCCCTGTTGGGGGGAGTATTTCCAGGGAAAGATGGTCCAAGGCATGTGGACTCATATAGAGACCAGATTGCACATCAGTGTTCTGGAGATGAGGGCAGTTCTCCTCACGTTGCAAGCCTTTCTGGACAATCTCCCTCTAAGAACAATTGCAATTCCCAAAGACAATATGTCAGTAGTCTGGTATATCAAAAACAAGGGGGAACCCATTTGTATCCCTTGTGCAGAGAGGCCATGAGGATCTGGGAGTGGGCGATATCTTCAGAACCACTTTCTACTTGCAACACCCATTCCAGAAAAGTTCAACATTCGTGCAGACAAACTCAGCAGGTCTATTCTGACCCCTCATGAGTGGTCCCTTAATCAATCAGTAGCAAACTTGATTTTCAGCCCTTGGGACCAACCTTGCTGTAACCTGTTCTCTTTTTCTCAAAACTACAAATGCATCAGGTATTTCACTTTGATCCTTCTTCTGGGGGAGACCCAAGGGATGTTCTAGTTCATGATTAGCCCCCTGGGCTCCTCTGTACTTATCATCCTCTACCTTTGATCTCAAAGTTTCTGCAGAAAGCAAAATGGTTGAAGACTTCAGTAATGCTCATTCCCCTCATCAGATTTGGTTCCCCTTTCTCTGGTCTTACCTGAAATATCCTCCATGGATACTGGAACCCAGACAGGATCTCCTTTTTCACCCATGAGAGGGTCATCATCCAAATATGCGCTCCCTCAAACTGACTGCTTGGTTTTTCCAGTTCCAGTAGTCGTAAAGAGGTTCAGGCTTGCTTCCCCTATTTGAGACATTGTGTTGGCCTCCCAAAAACCTTCTACCAAAAATGTTTATAAAAGCCAGTGGAAGAGGTTTGCCTACTGGGCATCCAAGGCGAATGTTGGTCCTTTTTCAGCTGCTCTCTCTGCTATTCTTTCTTTTCTGGTGTCTCTTTTTGGGGAGGGTGCCAATTTTTCTGCTATTAAACTTCAATTGGCCGCTATATCCAATTTTCATTCTGCTGTGTCAAGATTATGTAAAGCCTTTATGAAGGGTATTTTTCTGCTCTGTCCCCTTGTTAAGCATCCTTCTACTCTGTGGGCCCTTCACCATTGTTCTCCAAGGCCTAACTCAAAAATCCTTTGAACCATCTAGAGACTGTGAAATGAAATTTTTTTCTTGGAAAACTGTCTTTTTGGTAGCCATTTCATTCAGCCAAAAGAATTTCTGAACTTCAGACCTTGTCTTCTAGACTACCTTGCATTATTTTTCATAAAGATAGAGTACCCCTTCATACCAATCCTTCCTTTATGCCAAAAGTGGCCAGTGAGGATAATTTGAATCAGTCTATTCAATTGTCAGGTTTCTTTCCCAATTTTTTCAACAAGGGGGAACATTTGCTGCATCTTTTGGATGTTCACAGATAACTAAGGTTTTACCTCCACAGGACAAAGCAGTGTAGAAAGACTGATCAGTTATTTCTGTCCTTTTCACCTAATCAGCTAGGCAAATCAGTTTCAAAAGTTACTGTTGCAAAATGGATTACAGACTGCCACTGTGTAATTTATTCCAGAAATGGTCTACACTTACCTCATAGTCCTGAAGCCCATTCAACTAGATCTATGGCTATGTCATCGGATTTTTCTTCCAAAATGTTGCTTGATGATGTTTGTGCTGCAGCCACCTGGTCAAAAGCCCATACCTTCTTAACTCATTACAAATTGGACATTGTTTCCAGACTCCGGGCTTCTTTTTGGTTCTGCACTGCTCTGGCATATTCTTCTTTGAGGCCACCCTAGGGTTATGTAGCTGGGGACCCTGACCCAATCATGGGGAAGAATGAAAGGGACAGCATCAGATTTATAAGTTATGTACTTACCATAACTTGGTATCTGTGTTGTCCACTTTCCTCAAAGGAAGTACCCAGATCTGTTCAGAACTGGTGGTCAAGGACACCACATACACAAATTATTTAGATATAGTCAGTCTACTGGCTGACAGATTCAGTGAAAACTTCTCCCCTCTGTCCCCCATTAGTAAATCAGGAGATCCCCAGTACCTGCCCCCCACCCCTTATCACTAGAAAACAGGTCATCACTGCCCTCTCAAAGGCAAAAAAAACACAGCCTTCATGGGACCTGATAACATCCTAGGCTGCATCCTACATGAACTCAGGCATGAATTTGTAGCACCATTAGGCACCCTATTCAACCAAATCCTGAGTACCGGCTTTGTCCCAGCCAAGTGAAGGACAGCCACTGCCATCCCTTTACACAGAGGTGGAGCGTCCACCGATCCAGGAAATTATAGACCCATCAGCCTAAGTAGCCTAATCTGCAAGGCCATGGAAAGGATTATCATGAACCTCATTAACAGGGATATTGGCAATCTCCAAACACTCGACTCCACACAGTTTGGCTTTGTCAAGGGGAAGTCATGTCTGTTAAATCTGGTTGACTTCTTCGAGAACAGTCACCAAAGCCATGGATTAGGGGAAGATGATGCACACCGCCTACCTTGACCTGGCCAAAGCCTTTGACACTATTCCCTACTCAGGCATAGTAGATAAACTCTCTCAACAATGCATCAATCCATGTTACCAGATGGATAGCAAACTGGCATACTGATAGAATCCACCTAATCAAAATAGGGGAAGCCACCTCAAGCAGTAGACCCATAACAAGTGGCGTACCCCAGGGATCAGTCTTGGGGCCTCTGTTATTTGGGATATACTTCTCTGAGGTGCAGGCCAAAGCCAGTGGGCTATGGCTGACAAAGTCTGCAGATGACTGCAAGCTGGGCGCAGTCATCAATTCCCCAAGTGATGTGGATGTCCTCCAAGAGGGTCTCACCCAAACAAATGACGGGTGCCATAAACATGGCCTCAAGCTGAATGCCAAAAAATGCATCATCATCCCCTTTTGGGAGAGTGACATCCCCATATATTACCACATCAATAACAATGTCCTAAGTACACAATCAGTAGTGAGGGATTTGGACACCCAGGTTGATAGCAACCTGACTTTTGACCACCATGTTGCTTCCATTGAACAGAAAGCTTACTACATGGACCACTTCATAAGTAAAGGTATCTCATCTAGGGACAAAGAGGTCATAAAATCCCTGTATTCTTCCCTTATAAGGCCACTTATTGAGCACAATGCCCCCTTCAGCATGTAGCTCGCAAAGCACATGCAGCAGCTGGAGAGACCACAGTGGTGCTCACCAGGAGAATCCAGGGTCTCAAACACCTACCCTAAACAGGTAGACTAAAAGACCTGTCCCACTACTCAGTTTCATACAGACTCCTCAGAGGTGACCTCTGTTTGGCATACAAAGCAACCTCAGACCCCGCCTTGATGGGACTGCTGCATATCCGCAAGTCAAGCTCCACTCGAGCAACCCATACACGTGACCTCAACCTGGTCTGTGACATCAATAGGACTTGTTGACAAGAGAGATTTGTGTCCCAGAGACTCCCCCATCTGTGGAATAGACTCCCTCTCCACATCAAGCAGAGTGCCTCATTATCCCTTTTTAAGCGCAACCTAGATAATTGGATGGGAAACAGAAAATACACTCCTGGGATTCCACCTGTGTCCCTGGTGGACAGGGGCTGTGGGTGCTGACTTGTCTAAGCTGACTTGTCTTGGTTAGGCTTATAAGGGCCTCAGGGTCAATAGCCTAGTAACCTCATATGATCCTATGATCTTCTCTCCCAGCCATTTCCCCCCTCCTTGTGGCTCCTAGCAGATCTCTGAAGTTATCAGGAACCTTCTGTTCCTGGTTTGAGCCTCTGGTTTTGTTCTTTTTTATATAGTGGTCACAATTTTCTACTGTAACTCTTGGGCATCAAACTCGATCTGAGAAGGTTGGGTAAAGGGTAGAGCATTATGGGATGAGTGCAGAGCTTGAGACTTGGAGTCTAGTCTGTAGAGATTTGGCCAAGTTGGATCAGACGGTCAGATCCATGACCCAATCATGAGGAAGAATGAAAGTGAACAGCACAGTCAGCAAGTTATGGTAAGTACATAACTTATAATTAAATCCAATAAGAATCAAGACTACATCCAAAATTCAAACTTTATTATAACAAAACAATCACCGATTTAGTGCATTTACCCTAAAAAGGTCTTCATTGTAATTTAAATCAAAGTTGTGAAATAATATTGTCAAAAATAAAATATGTCTCAATGGATTTTTCTTCATTGTTTAGTTCATTTCTTACCATAAATTTTCTTCTGACTGCTAGCCCTGCTCTTCTGCTGAATATTTTTCCTTTGTTTTTTACTTGCTGCTGTTTGTTTACTGCAGCCATTGCTGCTAATATCATTTTTTCAACTGCCAAACTTTTTTCTTAATTTTTTTTTCATGTGCTTCTTCTTTTTCCACACTGCTTACATCCCTCATACAGAGCATAGCATTAAAGCCAGATACTCCACCAGCCAGAAATGTCCCCTCTTCATCAGTCCCATTATCCTTTGCTGTTGTTTCATCTCCATTACTCTATTTTTATTCTTCTTCTCTAAGCAGCCTTTGGACTGCCACATTCCACTGTATTGCCTCACCGTCTCATTGCTCATTCTCCTCCATTGATAACATTAATAGTGAAGTTGTCAACCCACTTGAAGCCACAGCTGCGACTTCTGTGTCACCATTCTCCACTGAAAGAGCTTTCTCTTCCTGTACAGAATCTTCCATACTCACTACAGCAGCTTCATTGTTATACATCTCACACTGAATTGAAACTCTGACAACAACCCTCTGGCACTACTTAACAGTTTCAAAAAGTAATGGGAATTCCCTAGTGCCCTTGCCAAATTTCCCCAAGTTAGTATAAATACTACCTTGTATCACCCCCCCCACACACACACACACACACACACACACACACACACACACATACACACACACTCTGAAAAGAGACCATTGCCTAACCTATCAACACAACATAAATAAATAAATAAATAAATACATTTAATCTAACCTTTTTCACTGGATATGTGCCCAAGGCTTAGAGAATGGTGGTACCCCTACAAAATGATGGCACTATCACTTATCCAGAGACGTATAGACTTATTAGTCTTACCGATATTATCTGTAAAGTAATGAAGCATATTATAATGGAAGATATAAATAATGATACTGTCAAATAAACCTGTGGACTTCTTTGATAGGGTAACTGAAGCATTTGACAACAGTCAATCAATGCACATGCTGTCAACCCTGAATTGGCACTATCCTATATACTGGTATCATAAGCAAGCCCATCCACTTAAATATCAACCCAAATTCACCTGCTAAAATGCCAATTGGCTCCCAGGAAGGACCTATATAGTGATGGCTGGTGGCATGCTTTCTCCCAAAATGCTTGTCACCAGTGGCATTCTACACAGTTCTGGGCTGGGTCATTCCTCTTTGGCTTATACGTCTCTGATATCCAGTCAACATCAAAACTCTCTGGCTGGCTAACTGTGCTGATGACTGTTAATATGGTGTTATCAGAAACTGTCTAATGCCCATATCCTGTAGGAAGGTTTAAGCCATACTATTTCCAGGTGTCAAGACCATGACATAAAACTCAGTGGAAAAACACACTGTACTGTATTACCTAGGAAACAAAACCACCTCTGTATCTACCATTTGATAATACTTTCTTATAGTATATACCATTAACTGAGACTTAGGAGAATCGATGAATATAGAGCTCTGTTTTGACCACCATGTATCAACTATCATTAGGAAATCCTTCTACATAGCACAACTAATTATTAAAGGTACATCCTCCAGATCCAAAGAAGTCACTGTCTCTCTCTATTCCTGCCTACTCATGACTAAATATAATGCCCCCTACAGTGAGTATCTAACCAAATGTATTGTTCAAACTGAAAAGTCCCAATGTTTACTAACAAAGGAAATCTGTGGTATACCCACCATAAGTTACTTGGAGTAACTCAAAGGTCTATCACTCTTCTCCTTCTCCTACAGATTCCTGCATGAGCATTTGTGCTTGGCCTTCAAGGCTATGAAGGGCCCTATCATGTCTGACCTTTTGCATGCATGAATTACTAAGAATACCACAAACATTCACTGAAAGGCCCTAAGTCTGCAGCATAATATGAGCAGAACTTTTAGCAGGATAGATTTTTTCCCAAAGGATCCCTTACCTATAGAATAAGCTCCTACTCCATGTCAAAGTAGTTACCCAATTCTCTTTAAAACAAATGTTGACAAGTGGATGATGATGCAAAAGTTCATCCTTAGCCTGTTCTCTCAGGTCTTGACTGACAAAGATAACAAATAAAGTAATATGCAGTTGCTAAGCTGTCAGTGATCTACTGGATCAATTGCCTAACTGAAGAAAGAGAAGATAAGGGGGTTATACAGATTGCCTTTGGTAATGGCAAGTGATTAAAGATTGAATTGCTAGGAAGATGGAGTATACCTGGCAGAGAAACCATGGAACAGTTTCAATCTTTAATCAAAATGTGCTGTCATTTTTACCATCAGAATTCGCTTTACTCCTAGATTTATTGTTTTTCTTCTTACGTTTAGACATGTATAGTAATAAATGATTTATTAAATACATGATGTAAACCTACTAAAAGACTTTGTTGTAACTACATGGGATCTAGTATTTCAAATCCTACTATTCAAAAAATAAGAAATTGTTCTTCCTTCTGACTGTCTGCCATGATTTTTAAAGTTTGCTTAATTACTTCTAATATTCAGAGGCTGAATCATCGGAATGTTCAGACTTTTATTATACTAATGACTAATATTGAATGGATAATGTCTTAAAACTCAGTTTTCCCTGTGAAGAAATGCAACATCTAGCTCTCCTTTGATTGATATTACATACTCAGAGGGTTGATGGGAGCTATTATTACAAATGTTTTCTGAGTCCCATTAACATATTACCACAAGATTTTCAAAACACCAATAGTGGTAAAACGTATTGGGCCATTTCAAGTATTTGGTCAGAGAGTATTTTTATTCTCAGACTGTAAACTGCTGAAAGAAATGTGTACTGCAATAATTTCACAACCCTTAATCACAAGAATAGTACAAAGAGGTTCATCATAAAAGAATACCCGGATGACATGTAGATTACCCATAAGCGTGCAGCTGTCATGTTCACATGCGAAAAAATAGTGCAAATTATTAAGTTTTGTGTTGTTTTTTTTGTTTCAAGTGGAAATACTGCACAACACCCTATATGGATAGTTCATTTTATTGTCACAATTATAAAACTGGGTATAATTTACAGTATTGAAAGACTTTCAAGACCATTAAGGGAAGCAGTTTCTGCCAAATGCTTAAGACATTCATTAAAAAGATAAGTGTTATGCAGAGTTTATATTTTAGAAATAATGTACAAATAATCTGTTTTGTCAAACACACAGAAATTCTAACTGAAATAAGTACAGAACCAAGTGACATTGCCAGTATATACTACAATTGTGGTTCTCATTAGAATGACAAACAAATTGAAGAAGTTCATAATTGTGTTCACTCGATTTAAACGTAAATCAGTGCAACACCACACTTTCTGCAGTTATTAAACACAGTCCTTACATACAATGTACTCTAATGTGAAGTTTTAGAAACGTTATAGTCTATCGATATGAGACTTATATAGAGGCACAGCACTCACGTGCTTTAAATATTTTTCCCAAAATATAACCAAGAGACAGAGGCAAGTCAAAAGTGGGTATCAATAAAGCTAATAGCACCTAATCTGCCCTGACACATTACATGCGCTTTTTTACCTGCATAATGTTTATTAAAATGATTAGCTCATAATGAAGAACTAACGCTTTTATGTTTTGGAATTACAGCAGGAGGCTCTAACAGTAAATGTGAGTGCACCACAGACATCTGCAAAACCTTCCAGAATGCCTACTTCTACCTCTATCCCTTCAACATTGAGTATAGCCTTTTTGCATCTTGCATGTCCTACGTGATGTGGAAGAATGTTGGGCGAGTAATTCATGTTCATGGACATCATGCCAAGCTGAAGTTCAATATGCATGGAATTGTGGGTGGGCCCATCTTAGGCCTAGTAGTAGCAATCACTGGATTGGCTATCTTCATTGTCTATGAAGTAGAAGTGAGCACTGAAGATTTAAAAAAAAATGCCCTTATGATGTACTATGTCTTCAACATTATTAGCCTCATTCTGATGTCCATGGGATCCTTGGGTGGTTCTATAATTTACAGATTTGATAAGCGGTGTGTAGACTCTCACAAAAATCCATCAAGAACCTTGGATGTTGCACTGCTTTTAGGAGCAGCACTTGGACAATACACCATTTCCTATTATTCAATTGTTGCTATAGCAGGCACTGAACACAAAGACGTCATTGCTATCCTTAATCTCTTCTATGCATTACTGGTA
This sequence comes from Protopterus annectens, assembly GCF_019279795.1. Taxonomy (NCBI): domain Eukaryota; kingdom Metazoa; phylum Chordata; order Ceratodontiformes; family Protopteridae; genus Protopterus; species Protopterus annectens. The sequence goes on along the minus strand of NC_056746.1, from coordinate 1,577,805,004 downwards.
ATCATCCAACACTCTCTGCAAAATGTCTTCTTGATTGAAGGACTACAGAAAGAGCCATATGAAGAAGAAAACAGCCATGGAAGAAATATACAAATACCCCAAGAATCGCAGGGGGACACTGTCAACATCATCTATACTAATAATGATGCTTTTTCTTCTTTCGTAAATGAAAATATCACAGACCCAGGCTCTGCTAAGAGACATGATGAGGCAAGTAATTGCATGGTTAATGGACATGATATAATACCTCCAGACATCCAGATTGCTACTGCAACTGCAATCTCATTACAGCCATCTCAACTGAGCTTGAAGAGAAGATTGTTAAAAGAGATTTCAGTTTTCCTTCTCCTCTGTAATGTCATTGTAAGTTCCATTGCATCAAATTTTAATGTTAATTGTAATGATATTAATGAATGTACTTTGTGCTTGAAAACTAATAGTCATTGCAGGATATGGCACTCCTCAGACTACACATAGCCATTATTATGGCCTTAAATTTGATGTTAACTGTTGTCTCTGAGCTGAGTACAGTATAGTTTAACATAATTTACTCTTTGGAACAGTGTAGTTAGCCATATACTTTAAGAGCCATAATCTCTACATGTTTCTTCAAAGACTTGTCTGTCCAACAGAAGTATGTCTGAGCAATGTGGTGTTCTACGGAACATTAGAAAAGATAACTGGAGTGTAATGTACTTGAACACTAATGATAGCAGGATTGTGCAAATTATTCTAGAAGTGTTCCAGTTACATTTAGCAATACAAACTGAATGGGGAGATAAATAATGTCTTTTACTATGGTGGAAAAATAATTGTCACTGATTTAAGCAGAACGAGTAGAAAGCACAATGTATTTAACATGGGAAAAATATAACATGCATCTATTAACATTCAATCAGTATGCTAACAGAAAAGTAATATAAGATGGAAGAAACAGCAGCTATGGATATTATAGAAGATGCCATGACTGAAACTCATAAAGAGCTGACATGTTAGAATTGTCTCTACAAGCATTTTTACTGTCTATGTTTCAGAAGTTCTGTGTCAGTGGGCCAAAGAGTGAGTGTTACCAGAGTTCTTACTGCATTGTGATTAGTCCCAGATATTGCAGGATAATCAGCAGATAACCAGTAAAATGCCAGTAGTACTGGCTGGAATATAAAAAAAATGGTCTTTGAATGGCAGTGAAGTCTGCCTGGCCCAGATATTGGCAAGGAAGTTAACATACTGCGATAGTATTTGAGAAAAGATATGGGTTGGAGATAACAAGAAAGATGATGGTGCAGACAAAAGAAGGGAGATGGAACAGAGGTTCTACATGTGAGATGGAAGCATGGTTTAAGAGTTTGTGAGGTAGGGGTGTGAGGAACATACTGGAGGCCAGGGGCACTAATCATTGTGCTGGTGGAGCTCAACCACCTAGTGAGACAGCTATCATAAGGAGAAAGTGCATACTAGGACAAAGATGATAAAGTGGTAGAGCAGGAATTAGGGCAGGCTGAAAAGAGGGACAGGACCCAGGAAATTATAAGGAGAGGTGCTAAACTGGAAAGAGCAAAGAGAAGGTAAAATTAGTAATGGAATTAGAAAGTGAGAATGAGGCAACGGTAAAGAAGTGAAGACAGGCGTCAGATAAAGCCAAGGCAGAGGAAAGGATAAGGGAGTAAATGTGGAACAAACAAGGACTACAGAAGATGTAATAACAGAAATAACAGAAATGTTATCTTCACAAATACGTAGACTAGGAACTAGAATGAAGGGAGAAGAAACAGAACATGAGTGCAGGAGCTACTGGAGGGGATGTAAGCAGCAGCAAATTAAAGCCAGAAAGGAGGAACAAAGGCAGAACCAAAGACAGCATGTACTAGAGAATCTACCACCTTAGGAAGAAGCCTCTGGACTAGCTTGAGAAAGGGAAACAGGCAGAAACAATATACAGAAACAATTGGAAGGTCTACAGCTAAAAGCCTAGCAGAATGAATTGCAAGTTCTGGGAACCCAGAACAGGAAAGAACCATCACAGGTAGGCAGGCAGTAGGAAGGATCAGGTGATCTAGCAAAATGACAGTGTTAATTGAGCTGGCTGCTTTATCACTAGATGGATTAGGTAGATCAGGAGGGTGGAAATCAAAGTCTACTGGCAGTTAAAATGGCATTGGGTTTGACAGTGGATAGCAGTCACCCAGGACTTACAAGGATGGACGATAGGCAGGGACCAGCCACACACAGAGGCCACTGTAGGTAGTGATCTGGCAGGGAGGAATTTCTAAGAACTGATCACCAGGACCAAGGAGTTAGCAAAAATGTGTAGGGAAGTGGGGAGCTCAGTATCATTGCAAAAAATCCCGACAGTCACCAAGGTCAACAGAGTTGAGAAGGACATAACAGAGGAATTAATTTGTTGGCAGCAGTTGTGGGCCAGAGATAATAGGGAGGATCTAGAGAGGGGTATGTAGAAGAGAGAGAAGCAGCGTGCTATGGTTAGGCCTCACCTAAGCCTGGAGGGGGGGGGGGGCAAAGTAAAGGCTGGGTTGGATAACTATATGAAAAGAACAGCACTTTTAAACTTACCTGCGTGTGTAGAGAGGAGTAAAGTAGCAAGCAAAGTGAATGCAAGGTGGTAAGGACAATGGTAGCAAGAGGACAGAAATTAGCCAGAAAGCCTCATGGATGAAAAGTCAAGTTAAATAACATCAGAAGCTTAAGAAAGAATTTAGAGCATATGCAGGCACAGACTGGAGTAGAATAAGCTGGCATTGCAGCAACAACTGAAACTTTGTCAAAAGAAAACAAACATGGAACATGGCTACTTCTGGGTTTAGGGTCCTCAGGAAAGATAGGCAGGATGGAAAACAGCATTTATTATACAAGAGGTAAACTGTGAGGTGCTTGAAGAAACATACAAAAAGAAGGAACTACCACCAAAGAAGGGGATGAAGAAAAAACTGCACAAATAAGAGATTTCTCAATTAAGGGTACATTGAGAAGAATAGCTGGTGGAAGCTGAAGGTATCGCTAAAAAACATTAGCACATGATGAGGATGATCTAAGGAAACTAACAAACACATCACTGAAAGTAAGAGAATATTATAATAATGGCAAAGTTTAACATCCTCATAGTAGAACCCACAACATCAGGATCAGGGAAGGAAAGAGGAATTACTTTGTGACACTTAAGGAACAGAAGGGATTCACACATCTTAGCTGGGAAATAAAATACAGTGCACAGAAGAGGGAATGGGCATGTGTTGCAAGGCCCAAAGAATGGTCACTTAGTGTCAGAACTTTGCCAATTTTAACAGACTTTTTTAGTCCCTGTTAGCCATTGTAGATTTTTAAGCTAATTTTGTATTTGGTTTGTAGCAATTATCACTATTACAATTTTTCCTGTATCCTGCTATTTTTTTCAGCTGATATAGTTCAACCTGTGTTCCTTTGTGGATTTGATGCTACCAGCTCCCAGTAAATCATTTTGGACACTGTTTTTTAATGCTCACTACAGTTTTAATTTTGGTTGTAACTGTTTGTTTAGATAAGAACTACTTAACTTTTTTTTCACATCAACATGCACTCTGTTTTGCTGCTTTCCTTAACTTTATTCATATTTGTCATTTTAGCAGTGTATGAATAATTAGTATTGACTGGTTATTTAGTCCACAGTTTTAATGTGCCTTGTGCTCCTTTCTTATTTTATTGTGGAAAAAGAAACATTATATTTACTTATTAAATGTAAGGTCTTTGTAGTTTATTTCTTTCATGTCTTTCCACTTTCAACTTATTTAACCCTGATTAAGCCTTTCTGTGGTTTAGTCCATCTGATTTTGTGTCTTTTCCTTAATGTAATCCTCTTTGAAATTAATGTTTCATTAAATTATCCCCTACAGCAGCTACTATTATTTCTATTCTAGTACTAGAATTACTTATCACACATCTCTTAACATTTTTGTTTCTTTTCAGTTAATTTTCTCGGTGCTTAAGCTGTAGATTGATACACTTCCATATTTTCTGTTGCTGCTCTGTATATTTTTAAATCTCATAGATTACTTTTTCTGCTTACTGTCTCCTAAACACTGTTACTTCTGTTAGGTCATTGGTACAAAGGAATTCTTGTGCATCCTAATTAATTTTAGACTGGTTATGGCCTTGTTTTTTACTTTTGTACCAGTTCATTACCTAGTACCAAAGGTAAAGTTCATCTCTGAGCCAAAAAGCACCAGCAGCTTACTCTTTCGTTGTTCTTGCTACAAGCTATGTAATACTGAACAGTCTTCTTTTCTACCAGTTTTGACTGGGATAACTTTCTATGCAGGAGTACGCAACCTCTTTACTCATCTTATTCCAAGATACCAGCTTAGTTGTTTATCTCATGAGTCCTTCTCATTCATCTCTGTTTCGTGTATCTAGCACTTTTTCTTCCATCTTACAGCCTCCTTTTCCTCCATATCTTTTATTGTGGTTTGCTCACTTTTAATCACCTTTCTCCTTTTCTCCTTCCCTTACTGGAATTCAGTCAGACTAGCCAATATGCCTTATTTCTGCTCTAAATTTCTATGACTGCACTAAATGTGTTACTTACCACACTCAGCTATCTTCCCATTTACCTCACACTGTCTGACTGCTCCTCTTTTCCAACTCTCTAGGTGTCTGCATATTTTCTGCAGACACTGGGATGGTCAGTGGAGGTGAGCTGCTGTGGATGCTCCAGGGCACATCCATGTGGTGGTCTTTAGACCCTTTGGCTACGGACTATGGAGAAGTACCCCAGACAAGCTCATTCTTCTCTCCTTCATGTAGTACCCAGGCTTCTACTTTCTTAGGCATGGCAGAGACCATCCTCCTGTGGCCCGTTTTTAGTCACTATGCACCAAACCGAGGTCCATCCCAAATAAGGCAGGTATGATTTCTAAACATGTCACTCTAAGGAACAAACTGCAGGTTTCAATTTACCTAACATTCTCCCAGTTGCACAAGGACTTTCCTTCAAGTGTTGATTGACAAGTTCATTAAATCAGTTGCTTTAGCACCAAAACCTTGCTGTTCTTGGTGATGTTAATATCTGGTTCAGTAATAAGCTGGTGGCTCTCTCAGAGGAAGTAAGTTAAATTGTGAAATGATTTAGGATTGCTCAGGTTATTTCCTCTGCAGTCCACACCTTCAGACACATTCTAGACTTCATGTTCCTGTTGTATGTGAAGATCTCTGATATGGTGGTGAGGTCAGTCTTATAGTCCTGATTACTTTTTTGTCTGCTTCAGCTGGAAGGAACAGTACCATATTCTCCTTGGTCTTACACTGAGGGCATGTCTTACTACTAATTATGTTTGATCTTTTCTCTTCCAAGCCCCTTCAGTTCCTTCCTAAGGATGGTGCTGCTACTTTTAGAAGAACAAAACAAGGCTTTATCTTCAGCTGTTAATATGTTAGCCCAGCGGCTGTGTATGCTTCATTTTGTTAAAAGAGAGAGAGCTTTGGTTCAGCTTAGACATCCAGAAGAGTTTTTTATCAGTGGTAATGTAAAGAACAGTTATTGTACCAAAGACTTTTCAATAACCATGCTGAGAATTTACAGAGCAAAGAAACTGAGTTTATGTGATGGAATATATGGCTGTATATTAAGTTTTTGAATATTTTTATTATTGGACATAAATTGACACAGTAGTGTTGTGGTGAGGACACTAACATTAAATGACTGAATGTGTCAGGGGCTGTACCTAATATCAATGAGATACAACTATATAAGCTGGGGGTGAGTCGCTATGCTCTGCTGCCATTCTAGGGAACATAAGATGCAGTTGACTCAATGTACCACTTAATTTTTGGTCCATTTTTTAACTGATTTTGAACTTTTTTTGGTTCCATTTGGCTAAAGTAGAATGTGGACTCATTTCTGCTAAAAATATTTCTGTGATGAAGAGTAGATATTACCCTGCGTGGTGATGGCTGATAGAGTGACCATATGATTTTGTGATTTTAGATTACAATTAGTGAGGTTGCTGTGAACAAATAAAGAATTCTGACATGGTTAATCAGTAATGTGGCTGATTAAATGCCAAATACATTTCTCATATAGTATGGCTAGGGCATTGAGAGCTATTTATCTGAGCTAACTGAGTGTTACTTACAGTGGATATAAAACGTGTACACACCCCTGTTAAAATGCCAGGTTTTTGTGATATAAAAAAATGAGACCACTATAAATCATTTCAAAAATGTTCCCACCTTTAATGTGACCTATAACCTGTACAATTCAATTGAAAAACAAACAAATCTGTTAGGGGAAAAAATATAAAAAATCAAAAATGTACAATAAACTAGTTGCATAAGTGTGCACACCCTTAAACCAATACTTTACTGAAGCACCTTTTGATTTAATTACAGCATTCAGTCTTTTTGGGTAGGAGTCTATCAGCATGGAACATCTTGACTTGGCAATATTTGTCCACTCTTCCTGGCAAAAGCGCTCCAAATCTGTCAGATTGTGAGGGCCTGTCTTGTACACAGCCCTCTTCAGGTCACCCCACAGATTTTCTATTGGATTTAGGTCTGGGCTTTGGCTGTGCCATTCCAAAACTTTAATTTTCTTCTGGTGAAGCCATTCTTTTGTTGATATGGATGCATGCTTGGGGGTCATTTTTGTGTTGAAAGGTGAAATTCCTTTTCATCTTCAGCTTTCTAGCAGACACCTGAAGGTTTTGGGCCAAAAATGACTGGTATTGGGAACTGTTCATAATTCCCTCCACCTTGACTAAAGATCAAGTTTGAGCTGAAGAAAAGCAACCCCAAAGCATGATACTGCCATCACCATGCTTTACTGTGGGGATGGTGTTCTTTTGGTGATGCAAAGTGTTGTTTTTGTGGCAAACATACCTTTTGGAATTGTGGCCAAAAAGTTCAACCTTCGTCTCATCAGACCATAACACATTTCCCACATGCTTTTGGGAGATGATGTATTGTTTTGCAAATTTTAGCCAGGCCTGGATGTTTTTCTGTGTAAGAAAAGTCTTCCGTCTGGCAACCCTATCCCATCTGAAGAATACGGGAGATTGTTGTCATATGTACTACACAACCAGTACTTGCCAGAAATTCCTGCATCTACTTCAGTGTTGCTGTATGTCTCTTGGCAGCCTCCCTGACCAGTTTTCTTCTGGTCTTTTCATCAGTTTTGGAGGGAAGTCCAGTTCTTTGCAACATCACTGTTGTCCCATATTTTCTTCACTTTTTCATGATCGTCTTCACTGTGTTTCATGGAATATCCAATGTTGTGGAAATTTTTTGTACCCTTCTCCTGACTGATACCTTTCAACAATGATGCTTTGTAAGCTCTCTGTGAACCATGGCTTTTGCTGTAGCAGGCAGCTGAGTAAATATCAGGAAAATCCTACTAGGACAGCTGAACTTTATTTGGGGTTATTTTATTGATGGCAGGTGTGTACCTGAGAAGACTGAATGCTGTATTTAAATCAAAAAGTGCTTCAACAAAGTAATATTAGTTTAAGGGTGTGCACACTTATGCAACCAGCTTATTGTATGTTTTTTTATTTTTTTATATTTTTCCCCTAACAGATTTGTTTATTTTTCAATTGAATTGTACAGGTTATAGGTCACATTAAAGGTGGAAAAAGTTCAGAAATGATTTATTGTGGTCTCATTTTTTATATCAGAAAAAAATGGCATTTTAACAGGGGTGTGTACACTTTTTATATCCACTGTAGATATGTTGCGTTTGCTGAACTGTTTGGTATTCTGCATTTTTCTTGGTTTTAGCCACGTATGATGAAGATTAGTTTCAGCTGAGTTATTCTTCTGTTTTACAGACTTGGCCTCTTTGCCTAATTTGGCATATGATGGCTGAGATTGTCCACAGGCATATGTGTTAGTTGAAATGCCTGCACATTAAAAGGAAAAAAGTGAATTATTTTGTGTTGATAGCTGGGCTAGAAAGTAAGACAGAAAAATGTTAAGATTTGCATCTGCAGTTGAGTGACCAGCCAATCCAGTCAATAGCCTGCAACATAATATGTAGGTTTGAACCTTACTTTCAGATACTGGATGCCCTGCTACAATCTGAGAAGGATCCAAAGGTAAAATAAAAAAACAAGGATCATTCCAAAACCATCCATAGTAGCTTGAATTCATATAGTCATATAAGTCTCCAACAGAAGGCAATAAAAAGGTAAGCTTACAAATTATAGCTGAAAGTCAGGGTTCTCTGACTGAGGCACAGTCAGCATGCCAAACTAGAGTACAGGGCAAAGTGGTTTATCAGCAATTTAACCCTATGTGGTAATGGCTAGGTTTTCGCAGCTGAATTTAGAATGGTAGTAAGAATCCTTGCAGGCAGTAACAGTCAAGGTTATTTTTATAGAGTATATGTGTTTTGACAAGAAGCTATTATACAGTTTTTGCCAGATGGACAGAAACAGGTAAAGTTACTATATATGAGAAGTATATCCAAACCGCTCATATAGTCAGTAATGTAGTTAGCCTGCTGAAAAGAGACTACAAGTTGCAAAGCACAGGCAAGAAGTTCCTCAGTAGATACAGAAACAATCCTCCTGCCTTTAAAACAGGAATCATAGTGTGATTATAACATTTCTCTCATGCAAGCTTTAATTCTAATTATCTTTGTAACTTTCTTGTTTGTGCAGTTCTGGATCATGCCAGCATTTGGTGCTCGACCTCAGTTTGATCACAAACTGGAAATGGACTTCTACAAGACCATTTGGGTCACCATTGTCAACATCGGCCTTCCATTTGGGATCTTCTACCGCATGCACTCTGTGGCCAGTCTGTTTGAAATCTACATCACTTCTTAAGAACTTATCCATACAGGACCATGTGACACACAGTGTCGTGACTTTCTTCATTACTAAATAATGTGTTTTTTAAAAAAAGAGAGAGAGACACATCACTGCCTTTCCTATAACTAATCAATAATAACAGGGTGTGCATGAAACTTAAGAATCCATGTGTCAGACATAAAGGTATAAACCACCTGCAACTGATTTGACTCCCAAACAAAAGCATTCAATACATTAAACTTACAGTTAACGAAGGCATGACAAAAAATGTTCAATTTGCTGTTTTGTAAATCACAGTTATTTCTCATTCTCGTTTACTTATGGGAAAATATTCCTCTTGTCAAGTCTATATCCCCCTGCTAGAAGGTCTTGAAAACTTTGAAATCTCAGGTTGCAAGTGATGTCTCCATCAGCTGACTAAACCATTTTATGCTGCTTTTAAGACACTAAACTAAGCCAACTGAGGTGGTAAGCAAAAATTACCACTGAAGAAATTGTTATATATTGAGCACAAATGATAAATTGTCTCTCATGGTTTTTAATATTTCATATTCTTTGATCTCAAGAAAACTTTCGGTATGTTAAATATATTCTAATTAAGATATCTGCACATCTAGACTTTCAAGGAAAAACATAAATTAATTCACAATTTTTTTTAGCTAAACAACTTTAAAAGTTCATCTCAGTCAGATTTTCTTTCAGACAGGAAGTCCATCCATGGAAATAGCTCAGGGCTCAGTATTAGTTTCTATTTCCTTCATGATAGTCTCACTGGCAATTGACACCTGGAATACCACAGCCTAACATTAGCTACTTGTCTATAAACTATGGTGACATAAAGGGATAAAGCCTTTATGGGCCAGGTAACTTGAGTTTGATTAGCAGGTCAGGTGTCTCAGATGTATGAAGGAGCTAGCAAGGAATCATGAAGGAAGGGCAGCATGCAGAAAGACACATGCAGTCACTATCCCTTGCAAAAGAGGTGGCATCATGGTGCTTTCAGTTTGCCAAGCCATGGCATAGTGATATCCTTTATGAGAATGTGTATGGGACCATGCACTTGCAGAGGAAAGGCATTGTGGGTTCCAGCAGTGATACAGCTCACACCTCCACCCACTGGGTGGGGTTAGGATGCACAAAAACCTTAATTGCCAAGATGCTGAAGAGGGTACAAATAACACAAATAGCTGCCTGTATGACTGCCATTATAGGTGGCTCTTCCCCTCTATGCTAGATGGAAGTAATTCCTTAGTATGAGGGAGGAAATGAGTAGAGAATGACAAGGGAAGGCTTGATAGTTGATTGATACAGGGAATAAAAATCACCTAGAAATAAAATGTTACCTAACTGTTAATTAGCTGCTTATTATGCTAGATATTATTCAGGATGATTTTCTTGCATTTTGTGTGTGTGTGTGTGTGTGTGTGTGTGTGTGTGTGTGTGTGTGTGTGTGTGTGTGTGTGTGTGTGTGTGTGTTTGTGCTTGTGTTTCTGGTTTATATATACTTTGGATACTAGCTTAAATTTTACAGTACACTGGATCTCTAAGTGCTAGGTTCATCTTGTGAAGAATGTAATATTTTTACATGTAAATATATATATATATATATATATCTATATATATGTGTATGTATATATATATATATATATATATATATATACACATATATTTATGTATTTATATATATATATATATATATATATATATATATATATATATATATAAATACATACATATATATATATATATATATATATATATATATTCAAATATATAGAATGACCCACATGTCGACACAAAATCATCGAAACCACACACTTTGACATGCTACTAACACTACTATACATATATGGACAACAATATTCGTGCATGCAAAATAAGAAACAAAAAAAATAAGGAAACATCTCTGTCCTCCGCACCCTCTCCTAATTATGTATATTAACTCCAGGATCCCAAAATTCTCAGGGAAAAGACATATTCTCCAACCCAAAAATATTCTAGTGTTGAACACCTTTTGACCATCTGTTTAGCTGACCAAATTCTTTTGACTAAACAGATGTCTAGAAAACCACTTCAAAAAAGCAATTGATATAAAACACACACACACACACACACACACACACACACACACACACACACACACACACACACACACACACACACACACACACACACACACACACACACACACACACACACACACACACACACACACACACACACAGCCTTTAATAGAAAACGAAAAGCAATGAAATGTCAAAACAAACATCTTTTGTTTACCACATAGCCTAAAACATGTCTGTTTGTGATCTTGATTCATTGTCTGCTGCAAGAAAACTTATTTCTTAACTCTGGCTGATAGAAAAGCTCATAATATAAAGGATTTTTATTGGGTCTCTGATCATAACCAGGATGTTATGTTTTTGCGATACCAGTTTCAAGACATTCACTTGAGATTTGAATTCTGATATCCATATCAAGAACAAAAAAAACAAAAAAAATCCTTGTTTTCCCGCCTTTACTGAACTAGAATAGTCCAGTCTTCAGATTTTGCTGATCTCTGGGCTGTGTCATAGTTCCTGTGTTGTCCATATCCTTATTTGGATAGGAGGAAGCTTCTTTGTTCACCAGTGGAAGTGGGGAGCACTGAGCAGCCTATTTGTCCCTAAAGGAGTGGTTCCAGCCCAGCAACTTGTAGTTTATTGGCCGTTTTGGGCCATTTCCTAGCTCTTTTCAACCCCCTGCTATAAAACCCACTTTAGCACGCTTTTGCGCTTGTATACGACTCAGCACAGCTCCTCGTGGTGTACTGCAGAGTTCTACAAGCAGCAGAGAGTGAAAGAGTGACTTTTCCTTTGATTTATAAGTATTTTTCTGGCTTGCTTTTTTTGACTGCTGTATTTTGACTCTATTTCGCCTAAAAGCATTTTTATATTACTAAACTAGCTCTGCAAGTTGATCTACTGTATTTGTTTGCTTCTGAACTGTTTGCACTTTAAAAAGTTTGTTTTCTGCTTAACTTAACTGTTAGGCTAACACACTCAAGTGTGCTAGCCGATTTAAAGCATTTACTGTTTGTTACTGTATCTTTTTGTCTGTTTGAAACAAAAAAAAAAAAACAAAAAAATATCCTTGTTTTCCCACCTTTACTGAACTAGAATAGTCCAGTCTTCAGATTTTGCTGATCTCTGGGCTGTGTCATAGTTCCTGTGTTGTCCATATCCTTATTTGGATAGGAGGAAGCTTCTTTGTTCAGCAGTGGGAGTGGGGAGCACTGAGCAGCCTATTTGTCCCTAAAGGAGTGGTTCCAGCCAAGCAACTTGTAGTTTATTGGCTGTTTTGGGCCATTTCCTAGCTCTTTTCAACCCCCTGCTATAAAGCCCGCTTTAGCACGCTTTTGCGATTGTATACGACTCAGCACAGCTCCTCGTGATGTCCTGCAGAGTTCTACAAGCAGCAGAGAGTGAAAGAGTGACTTTTCCTTTGATTTATAAGTATTTTTCTGGCTTGCTTTTTTTGACTGCTGTATTTCAACTGTATTTCACCTAAAAGCATTTTTATATTACTAAACTAGCTCTGCAAGTTGATCTACTGTATTTGTTTGCTTCTGAACTGTTTGCACTTTAAAAAGTTTGTTTTATGCTTAATTTAACTGTTAGGCTAACACACTCAAGTACGCTAGCCGATTTAAAGCATTTACTGTTTGTTACTGTATTTTTTTGTCTGTTTGAAACAAAAAAAACAAAAAAAAAACAAAAAAATGTCCTTGTTTTCCTGCCTTTACTGAACTAGAATAGTCCGGTCTTCAATTTTGCTGATCTCTGGTCTGTGTCATAGTTCCTGTGTTGTCCATATCCTTATTTGGATAGGAGGAAGCTTCTTTGTTCACCAGTGCGAGTGGGGAGCACTGAGCAGCCTATTTGTCCCTAAAGGAGTGGTTCCAGCCCAGCAACTTGTAGTTTATTGGCCATTTCCTAGCTCTCTTCAACCCCCTGCTATAAAGCCCGCTTTAGAGCGCTTTTGCGCTTGTATACGACTCAGCGCAGCTCCTCGTGGTGTCCTGCAGAGTTCTACAAGCAGCAGAGTGTGAAAGTGTGACTTTCCTTTGATTTATAAGTATTTTTCTGGCTTGCTTTTTTTGACTGCTCTATTTCGACTGTATTTCGCCTAAAAGCATTTTTATATTACTAAACTAGCTCTGCATGTTGATCTACTGTATTTGTGTTTGCTTCTGAACTGTTTGCACTTTAAAAAGTTTGTTTTCTGCTTAATTTAACTGTTAGGCTAACACACTCAAGTGCGCTAGCCGATTTAAAGCATTTACTGTTTGTTACTGTATTTTTTTGTCTGTTTGAAACAAAAAAAAACAAAAAAAAAACAAAAAATGTCCTTGTTTTCCTGCCTTTACTGAATTAGAATAGTCCAGTCTTCAGATTTTGCTGATCTCTAGGCTGTGTCATAGTTCCTGTGTTGTCCATATCCTTATTTGGATAAGAGGAAGCTTCTTTGTTCACCAGTGGGAGTGGGGAGCACTGAGCAGCCTATTTGTCCCTAAAGGAGTGGTTCCAGCCCAGCAACTTGTAGTTTATTGGCCGTTTTGGGCCATTTCCTAGCTCTTTTCAACCCCCTGCTATAAAGCCCGCTTTAGCGCGCTTTTGCGATTGTATACGACTCAGCGCAGCTCCTCGTGGTGTCCTGCAGAGTTCTACAAGCAGCAGAGAGTGAAAGAGTGACTTTCCTTTGATTTATAAGTATTTTTCTGGCTTGCTTTTTTTGACTGCTGTATTTCGACTGTATTTCGCCTAAAAGCATTTTTATATTACTAAACTAGCTCTGCATGTTGATCTACTGTATTTGTATTTGCTTCTGAACTGTTTGCACTTTAAAAAGTTTGTTTTCTGCTTAATTTAACTGTTAGGCTAACACACTCAAGTGCACTAGCCGATTTAAAGCATTTACTGTTTGTTACTGTATCTTTTTGTCTGTTTGAAACAAAAAAAACAAAAAAAAAAACAAAAAAAATATCCTTGTTTCCCCGCCTTTACTGAACTAGAATAGTCCAGTCTTCAGATTTTGCTGATCTCTGGGCTGTGTCATAGTTCCTGTGTTGTCCATATCCTTATTTGGATAGGAGGAAGCTTCTTTGTTCACCAGTGGGAGTGGGGAGCACTAAGCAGCCTATTTGTCCCTAAAGGAGTGGTTCCAGCCCAGCAACTTGTAGTTTATTGGCTGTTTTAGGCCATTTCCTAACTCTTTTCAACCCCCTGCTATAAAGCCCATTTTAGCATGTTTTTGCGCACTTTTGCACGAAGTTGCTCATAGAGCCGCATCGGTAATCAAGTTTAAACTATGTCTGGCTCCGCAAAGTCTGCTCTTCAATTTTTCCCTTAGAACTGCTCTACTTGCAATCTAAACAGTCTATTCTCTATCTGAAAAGCCCAGCACTTGCTCCTAAAGCATTTTTATACAGATAAAGCACTGTAAAACAAAATGGAAGTACTTAATTTACCTAAATCCCCTTGAGTACCCATTTCCCTATAAGTCCTTTCTGACTCAGTTACACAGCAATCCTATACACTATTCTAGCATGTCGAAGGGTCAGTTGCTGGCGTCCTCTCCTGTTCAGCTGGTGAATCTGGGAGTCTTGAGGCAATGTTACAACTGCCTCATGTACACAGACAACCCTCTCCTCTTCCCAACAAATACAAATGTATGTGAGAGATGCAACTATATAGCCAAACTGGAGGCTGAGCTCTCTCAACTCAGTACTGGCAAAACCAGTCAGGAGGAGAAGTTAACCACGCACACCACAATCCCAGTCTCACATAGACCTATCACAACTGCAAACCAAACACATAAACACACAAAAACATACTCGGAGGCTCTAATTAAAAATCTACCAAAACAACAGAGGCCTCCTAAGCAGACACCCAAGCGACCACTACCTCAAGACATAGCACATGCAACACATAGTTCACAAAGTCAGTGTGCTAAACAGTCACAGCCCTTAAGGCTAAACAACATGCCAGATACACTTGTAACAGGTGACTCCATAGTCAGACACACTGATGTCCCACTCACCAGACTGAACAAGGAAAAGGTTACAGTAAGCTGCCTGTCGGGTGCTAGAATCCGCCACATAACACAAGCACTCAGGTCACTCCAAAGCAAGTACAAATATGACTCAGTCATTGTCCATGCTGGTGTGAATGACCTGAGATGTACCTCCCTGGACTACATGAAAAGAGACATAGAGGAGCTCTCTGATTATGTAGCCCAGGCCTGTATGACCCTGACCCTGAGCAGCATCTTACCCTCACCAAGAATGATGCCACAGTACAGAGACAAAATGATCAGCTTTAACAATTGGCTTAATTACTGGTGTCATTCTAAGGGGATCCAATATCTGTCTGCTTGGGATGACATGCTTGACAAGCCACACTGCTTTGCAAGGGACAGCTTGCACATGTCACCCCTGGGCTTCCGGATATTGGCCAAGGCTCTTGCCACCCCCATAGTGCCTTTTTTAGGCAAGGCTCAAAAGACAAACCCACCTCCCTAGAAAACACAATTGAAAAAAAACTAAGGGTAATGCTGCTCAATGCCAGAAGTCTAAACCTCAAGATGCATGCTCTCGAAGCCCTCCTCAGTATGGAGAACATCGATGTCTGTGCAGTGACTGAAACCTGGTTCAAGGCTCCTGAAAGCACCTCAGCACTACCAGGTTATACCTCATATCATGCTTTCCGGCCCCAAAACTTAGACCGAACCACAAAAGGAGGGAGAGTATCCATATTCATCAGATAACCACTCCTCCAGGTTAGTGGCAACGCACAAAGCATCGGAGACCATCCAGGTGCAACTAATCATAGGAAAAACTGCCCTACAGTTTGTAGCATGCTACAGACCACCCTCTCAAACTCAGGAACCCCACTCAGCCTTCCTGAAGACACTGGAGAGTATGAATGTCTCTCCAAATACCATCATGTTGGGAGACTTCAACTACCCAAACATAGACTGGGAACATTACTCAAGCCCCAACACCCTAGCCCAAAGGTTCCTAAAATTCATAAACTCAAATGCGATGGAACAACTAGTCACCACTTCCACAAGAGGAGATAATATACTAGACCTGATCATCACAAACATGAGGACAAAATGCTCCACACCGGAAGTATACCCCTCATTGGTGAGATCAGACCATAAATTAATCTCACTGGAAATCTACATCCCACCCCCACCCCCTGCACAGAAGACCACAGTGAAGAATTTCTCAAAAGCCGACTTCACACTTCTTAAGACTGAAGTGGTATCTTTCAAGGCCCCTGGGACAGTGGAAACCACAACCCACACTGCTGAATCCTTTATAAATGCCTTCTACGGACACCTTCAAGAATGCATGCATCATGCAATCCCTAATAAAACCAAGACCCATTCCCACAAAGGCAGGCTTCCTGTCTGGTGGACCCCAGCCATTAACAAACTTTACAACAGGAGGAGGAAGCTACTACATGACAGAGCAAAATCCCCAAAAGGGAAGACATCTCTGATCAGTACTAGCAAAAAACTTCGATCACTCATAAAATCATCCAAGGCCAACTTTGAGAGAAAAATCGCAAAAGACACAAAAGACAATCACAAGGCCTTTTTTAGCTATGTTAGAAACCTGGGTGGAAACTCCCAGATATGCTCAGAATTAGTCCAAAATGACACAAAATACACTGAACCCACAGATATTGCCAACATTCTGGCAGACAGGTTCAGTGCAAATTTCTCCGCCCCCTCCCCCCCCAAAAAGAGAAATATCTATCCCAGCAGAGTGTAGCCTCCTTAACATCTCAAGATGCCCAGGTGAGAGCCGCCCTCTCCAAAGCTAAAAACACAGCATCAATGGGACCAGACGGTGTCCCGGGCTGTGTGCTACATGAACTCCAAGAGGAACTAAACCCTCACATAAGGCTGCTGTTTAATCTTAGCCTTACTACAGGATTCATACCCAAAGAGTGGCGTACAGCAACAGTGGTCCCCCTCCACAAAGGAGGTGCTTCTATGGACCCTGGAAATTACCGCCCCATAAGCTTGACGAGCCTGGTCTGCAAAGCTATGGAAAGGATCATTATGGAACTCATAAACAAAGACATTGGGGACCTACAGACATTGGATCCTACCCAATTCGGCTTTGTCAAAGGCAGATCCTGCCTTTTGAACCTAGTCGACTTTTTTGAAACAGTCACTAAGGCCATTGATGAGGGTAAGGCAGTTCACACAGCCTACCTTGATCTTGCAAAAGTCTTCGACACAATACCCCACTCGGGCATCATTGACAAACTCACCAGCTTAAATGTAAACCCATATGTCACAAGATGGGTTGCAAACTGGCTCAAGGACAGAACCCACAAGGTCAGAATTGCTGGAGCCATGTCAGACTCTAAGCCAGTCACAAGCGGAGTCCCACAGGGCTCAGTCCTGGGACCCATCTTGTTCGGCATTTATTTTTCCGAGGTGCAAGCAAACGTAGGAGGATTGTGGCTGACAAAGTTCGCAGATGACTGAAAACTGGGTGCCATAATTGATACTCCAGCGGACACAAGCATCCTTCAGAAAGGCCTCATAGAAATGGATAATTGGTGCCAGAGCCATGGCCTTAAACTGAACGCCAAAAAATGTATAGTCATACCCTTTGGGAAAAACAAGGTACCCACAAATTACCACATAGGTGGTAATCCATTAAGTACGGAAGAGGTAATCGGGGACCTAGGGACCCAAGTCGACAGTAACCTCTCATTTGACACTCACATTGCCAAGGTGGTTAGGAAGACCTTCTATATTGCCCACCTTATCATGAAGGGATTCACATCTAGATCAAGAGAGGTCATTGTGCCCCTGTACTCTTCTCTTATCAGGCCCATGATTGAGTACAATGCCCCATTTGGGATCTATCTTACCCGACACCTGCAGCAGTTGGAAAGACCCCAAAAGTTCCTCACCAAGAGGATAAAGGGTCTCAAACATATGTCATATGCTGCCCGGCTGAAGAAACTCCAGCTCTATTCAGTTGCATACCACCTACTCAGAGGTGATCTATGCCTGACATACAAGGCCATGTCCAATCCAGAATTAATGGACATGCTCCACCTCAGAAAATCCAAATCAATCAGAGCCACGAGAGCAAGAGATTCGAACCTCAACACAGAAATAAACAGGATGTGCTGGAGGGACAGATTCATAACCCAGAGGCTCCCTACACTCTGGAACAGAATCCCAGTCCATGTTAGGCAGAGCCCCTCACTAACTCTCTTCAAGAGAAATCTTGACGAGTGGATGGGAGATCGTAGGTTTACCCCGGGGGTCATCTCTGTGTCACTACTAGACAGAGACACAGTAAACTAAACCCTAAATGGGTGTAGTATTCTCATCCCAAGGGGTGGCGAAAGCCACACACACTCTGGCTAGGCTTATAAATGCCCTAGGGCAGATAGCCTAGTATGAACCTATGAACCTATAATAGCCCAGGTTATAATCAGAAAGACACAGTCATAATTCTTTGTAGTGCATGGAATATACCTGCCCTTATGTACAACAAAATTTAGAGAAAAAAGAGAAAAGGGAAAAATGTGCTTTTACAGTTTAGAAAGCCATAACACTAACCACCACTACATAGAGGTAGTGACCACCCAAGAAGAAGAGCATTGGGAAGCCAGTTAAACAATACATTTGGACTTAAGAAAAGTCCAAATAAAGTGTTTAATGGCTTCCCACCAATCTTATGCTGTGCTGCTGAGCACAGTGAAAGCTCTACCCTGAGACCAGTTCATAACAACACTGACAGAGTGCATAACAAAAGGGTGGTAAGCACCTTTCTGATGTCAGAAAGGTGCTTAACAAGCCTGTCTTTTCACCAGTTTTAGAGAATATTCATGGCACTCCATGCACTACAAATAAGTTATCATCCTAGACCTACAATATGAGCTACATGTGATAGTCACTACCTGCCTGGAAAGTTTCTCACTGATGCAGATCCTAAGTAAAATATGTTAATTCATCATGCTTGCAATTACAGAAGTTCACCATTTTGTCCCCATGGTCAGATTGTCTAGCTTCTCAATGAAGACAGACTAGCTCTTCCATTTTATTCATTATCTATACACTGTTCCTTCTTTACTAACATCAAACTGATCTTCTGACACTACTCCGATTTGTTCCTTTAACACCAAATGTATCACTTCCTTGGTCAAATAACAGTAAACCTCCAATAAGGAGGATATGCTTGCTCATCACACAAACCAACTCAAATAAGCTTTTTTACACTGAGTCAGATTCCTTCAATTATTAGAAATGCTACTGGTTTTACCATCTTTGGTAAAACATTTTATACAGTACTTGTGCTTTAAAATTGTGGGCATTATTCCTCTCATCTGTCCAGAATTCTCGAGAATGTCCAAATATTTGCATCATATTTTTGGTCCAGTCCTCAGAAAATTAGTAGTTTTCTGGCTAATCAGTGAGAATTGAAGCCACTAAATAATGACAAATGTTTGAGTTTCAGACTTCAGATCCATCAGAAATTGCATACTATTGCAAAACCTGTTTTCTAGCAACTTTCCAAGAACAATGTTTAAACATCTGTCCCTGATGGTGGGCCTTTGTCCTCCCCCCCCACCCCCAATTATTTTTGTCTCTGTCTAGAATTTTTGCACTAAGAGGTTGAGAAGTACGGTGAGCATATAAATAGAAAGTGATTCTACTTTTTTATAATACAAGCGGTATTCTGCTTTTCATGTAACTTGCAAACCTCTAATGTAATTTTATTTTCTTCCTGCACTGATTGTGAACATGTATTTAATGTGTAAATTAATAAATGTGTTTGTATGTGACTTGTGTTAGTAGCATTTATGTATTCTGACTGGATTAGAGCTCATCTAAAAAATGGATGTTATGACTAATCTACTTAGATGATTAACAACTAAATACTGAAGATAGCTGTGTATTCTACCGAGAAAGAAATGTGTGTTAATGTTGCAACATTTTTAAATAATTAATTAAAATGTTTGGATGCCTTTACCAAGCGAACATTATGAGCAGTAGTATAGTTAGGACAGGATAAGGGAGCAATTGTCCTGGGTGAAAATTGTTGGAGGGCATGATCAGCCAATTCTAATCTCTCTTTAATGCACACCAGTTTTTAATAGCCGGTATTGCATTTATGGTAAACTTGAGTGCTGTAGTGCTCTGTGTGTGGTCTAAACTGTGCCAACAACTCAACTGAAGAGGCATTTATGCAGAAGATATACAGTTCCAGAAGTTCTTGTATATTACACTACAGTCCAGGACATTTTCCTTACTGATCCTGCCCTCTAAATACAAGAAATGAACTAGAATGCATTGTTATGATATATATGCTGCTGGTGTCTTACCCTGCTTAGGAGAACAAACACATACTGGTTTCTGAAAATGTTTAAATATATGAAGCACACCCACTAACCACATGAGAGTATGCTTTGTGGTAGGTGAGTAAAATCACTTGCTCTGTTTATAGAAGAGCCCTTTTCTTTCATAAAATTCAAGGCTATATTATGAATATCCCATGCTTCTCAACCATTTTATGAGATAGGTATAGAAAATGATCGCTGCACCATCACTAACTGTATATTTCTTTATATAAATACTCGTCAGCTTGGTATAGTTTTATTTTCATTTGTTAAACTGATAAACACACTAAGCACAAGAGTCCCTTTTCAGGAGCAACCTGGAATGACAGACTTTTAAAGTAATTTAATCGAGTCACATAGTTTGCAAGTGGAGAAACAAATAATCAAATCCATGAAAGAAGGATGATATACCTTTCTGTGCTGAACTGTACGTTTAAATATCATTAGTTGATTTCCCAACAAGGAATAGCAAAGCTATACAGGAATGCACTTCTGAGCTGAAGCAGGTCACTTTCAGTTTCAAATTCTATTTAACCTCATCTCAGCCTCTGGGATGTTCATCAAATGCATGTCAGTTGTACCAGCTCACCTGTCTCCTAGCCAGTTTGATATACAAAACATAGTAACAGTGAGGGAATCAGTGATCAAATTATTAGATTACCTAGGAATAACACTGAATCTGGCAGAATTGAAGTTACAGCCTAGATATGTGCTCTCACATTTGTAAGCTGCAGTTCTGATAGAAAATTATATAAAGCAAACCTACCCCAGACAAATAAGTCACTACCACACCTATAGCGCATCTTTGACTCAGGGTGTTGGGTCTCATGGTAGTAGTCACACACATAGTTTCTCATGCCAGATACCAGAGAAACATGATAGGTTTTTAATGGACCCCTTTAGCCAATGGTGACAGAATGCTTTTAGTTGTGCAGATGTCATTTACTGTGGTTGACCCTGGAAATTCCCTCCCACCTTATTTTTCCTTAGCAGTAGTCACCACAAATACATCACCTCTTGGACAAGTGGGGGCATTTCAATGGTCAGAAATTAGAAGTTATCTACTTACCATAATTTGGCATCTGTGTTGTCCACTTTCATTCTTCCTCACAAATGGGTCTAGGATCCAATCCTTGGCTCCAACACAGCTGTGTATGCAAGATTTTGGATCCAAATCTTGAGCTCCTCACTCTATCCATAATGCTCTATCCCATCCCCAACTCCTCAGATCAAATTTGCTGCCTTACTCCCTACTGAGTTATAGAGACAGAATAGACACGAGAAAGACTGAGGCTCAAACCATGAACTTAAAGGTTCCAACACCATCCAAAGATCCTTCTAGGAGTGACAGGGCTAGGGGATGGTTGGGAGGGAAGGTGAGGAAGAATGAAAGTGGACAACACAGATGCCAAGCTATGATAAGTACATAACTTGTAAATCTGATGTTGCCCTTTCATTCTTCTTCACAAATGGGTCAAAGTCCCCAGCTACATAGTTCTCTGGAGGCCCTTACAGAAGGACATGCCAGAGCACTGTCAAACCAAAGGAAACTCTGCTTCTGGAAACAATGTCTAATTTGAAATGTGCAAGAAAAGTATAAGTCTTTAACCAAGTAGTTGCAGCACAAATATCGTCAATAGAGGTTCTCGAGGAAAAGGCAGATGAAGTAGCCATAGATTTAGTGGAGTGAGCCTTAGGGGGTCAAGGCAATTCTAATCCTTTTTGAGAATAAATCATCAAATGCAATCCGTAATCCATTTGGCCAGAGTATAGAATTGGTGTTTCCAGTGTTGCTTAGCTAATCTTAGAAACTGCCTGACCCAAGTGGTTAGAGGCAAAAGATACAAACAGCTGGTCAGACTTCATGAACTGTTTTGTTCTGTGAAGATAAAAACATAATTGTGTGCGCACATCAAGAAGGTGAAGCATGTATTCACCTTTATTTGTAAAGTTTAGAAATAAGACTGGTAACTGTTACTCTAACTGTTAATGTTAGTCTCCATCACCACTTTAGTAAGAAAGGATAGGTTGGTCCATAGACACACCCTGTCCTTATGAAATATAATGTAAGGAAGCTTAGCCAATAGGGCCTGAAACTCAGGAATTCTTTTTGCTGATGTGATAGCCGATAAAAAGATTGTTTGCCAAGAAAGAAACTTCATGTCATATTTGTCTGCCAGTTCATAGGGTTTCTGAGTTAAACCCTGAAGGACCACAGTAAGATTCCAAGGGGAGGAGGGATCCTTTATTGGGAATCTAAGCAGCGAAATTTCCTTCATGAAGGCTTTGCATAATCTGGACGAGGCCAAAGAGAATAATCTGTCTCCAGCATGGAAGTTGGAAATGGCTGCCAACTGAAGATTAATAGTAGAAAAGTTAGCCCCTTCCTTAAAAAGAATAGTGAGGAAAAGAAGAATGACCAAAGTAGGTGCTGAAAAGGGATCAATATTCTGACTGAAAGCCCAAATAGAAAATCTTTTCCATTTGCTTCTATAGACTTTCTTGGTGGAGGCCTTCTGGAAGGCCAAAATAATGTCACGAACTGGAGAAGCAAGACTGGACTGTCTGACAATTACTTGAAGTGGAGAAACCATGTGGTTAGCTTGAGGGTATGGAGATTTGGATGTTAAATTCCCAATGGGTGAGAAAGGAGATCCTGAGTGGGTTCCAGTATCCATGGAGGATATTTCAAGTGAGATCATAGGAAAGGGAACCAAACCTGTCAAGGCCAGAAGAGGGCAATGAGGATGACTGAGCTCTTCAGCCTGCTTGCTTTCTGTAAGAATTTTGGAATAAGAGGAAGAGGAGGGCAAGCATAGAGGAGACCAGGGGGGGGGGGCAATTGTGAATCAGAGCATCTCTCAGTGATTCCCCTAGAGGAAGGATAAGATCACAGTACTTGCTGCACTTGTTCTTGAGGGGGAGGCAAATAGGTGACAGCAAGGCTGGCTCTAGTGGCTGAATATCATGTTTGCTACTGATGGATTGACAGACCACTCATGGGGAATCAAAATGGATCTGCTGAGTCTGTCTGCCAGTCCATTGGTATTCCCCAGTATATGCATTGCAATAAAAAAGCAGTCTGAAGAGACTGCCTATTCCCAAAACCTCGTGGCCTATCTGCACCATGAATAGGAATGGATTCCTCCTTGATTGTTCAAGTACCAGGCAATTGACATGTTGTCTGTGTGAACTGCAATAGTCCTCAGAGGGAGAACATCCTGAAAGGCTTGCAGTGCTAGAAAGACTGCTCTCATCTCCAAGACAATGATATGCAACTTGGTCTTTAAGGGGGACCACATGCCCTGGACCTTCTTTCCCAGGAAATGTGTCACAGTGGTGAATGGGGAAGAAAGGGAGAATTGCCTGCCAAGAAACAGGTCATTGGACTGAATCCAGCAGACAACATGATGCTTGCAGACTGGGATGAGTCTTATGGGAAAGGATAGGGGTTGGTATGATATAGACCACTGAAGTGCCAAGGTCAATTGAAGGATTTGCATAAAGAATCTTGCTAGAAGAATGGCAGCTGACATTGATCTCAGAGCCTGTAGCTTTGCTGGAGGGGATGGATTGGACAGTATTGCCTGTACTTGATCTCTTAATGATGTGATGAGATGAAGAGGAAGGGATGACACTTGAGTCATAGTATTGAATAGAGTTCCTATAAATGCCAGAGTCTGTACTGGGACTAGGTTCATTTTGGCATGGTCTGTTGAGATGCCTAAGGTGCTGGAGATCTGGCACAAGTAATACTTGGCCTGTAGAATTTGATGCTTGGATGGGGCAGTGAGGAACCAATTGTTGAGGTATGGAAACACCTGGTATGCCTTGAGTCTCACGTGACCTGCTACTACTGTTATGCATTTGATGAACACCCTGGGAGCTGTGGTGAAACCAAAGGGCATTACTCTGAACTGATAATGATTAGCTCTCAGCCTAAAGTGTAGATATCTCCTGGATAGCCTGTCTATTTTGATGTGATAGCACACATCCTGGAGATCTAAAGAGTACATGCAATCATCCTTGCTTAGAAGAGGCAGGACAGACTGAATTGTAACTATTTGGATCTTCATCTTCTTTACATAATGGCTCAATTTGCTTAGATCCAAAATTAGTCTTAGGTCACTGTTTTTTTTGGCACAAAAAAGAATTAGGAGTAATCCTAAATTAAATCCTAAATCCTATCTGTTTGGGTGGGACCTCCTGGTGACTTTTTTTGCAGCAGCCTTTTCATTTCCTGAGCTGCATCTTCCCTCTGACTAGGTGGAACATCAGGGGGCTTCTTGTTTTAGACAGGAGGGGGAAGGGAAAGGGTATGTAGTAACCTTAGGATATGATTCTTAGCATGCATGAGTTTCTTTCTATATGAGTCCAAGCATCTAGGTGCCAGGAAAAATGACCCAGACTGCCTCCAGAGGCGGACAGTTGGGCAACACTTCAGAAGCACTGATAGGGTATATCAGAGAAGGAATCTCTGAAACCCTGATTCTGTAGACCCCCTCTGCCTCTGGGGTGACATTGTCCATTGAAACCTCCTCAGAACCACATTTTCTTACCATCCTGTTGGTTTCTAGAAAATGTATGTTGAGGGGTAGAAAAATTGATTCCTATGGCAGAGAGAGAGTCTTTCTTTCCTGTTCACTGTGGGTGAGCGTATCTTTAACAGATGGTCCAAATAAGGAGGAGCCATCAAAGGGGTCATTAACAAATGATGCCTTAAAGGGTTCTGCAAAGTCACATAGCCTCATCCAGGCATGTCTACGAATGTCTATGCAGAAACTTCAAATTTTTGGGTTGTCTTCAAAACTTACCTTTCATATCAGTGTACTAGAGATGACAGCAGTCCTCTTGACACTCTAAGTTTTCCCAGATTCCTTTCCAATGGGAGTGCTCACCATACAGTTAGACAATAAGGTAGTTTTGTGACACATAAACAAGTTGGCAGGAATTCAAGTCAAAGAAGGTATGAGACGATAGGAATGGTAAGTCAACTGTTTCCTTCCATCTATATGCCTTGGAGATTTAATTCACTGGAAGATAATCTTATATGGTCTGCTGATGCTTCTCCATGAATGATCAGTCAACAGCTAAAAAGCTTAGAAAATGTTCTGAAATTGTGGAAAACCCTGCAGCAATCCCTCTGCATCGCTGAGCAGGATCATGTGCAATAACTTTTATTCCCTCATTGTATGACTGGGAATTCCCTCAAAGAATAGGTGGCTACCTGGTCTTCTCTATGATTTGCCTCATTTTCTCTGATAAGTGAACTGTAAAGGGTATCACTGCATCAACTGTCACATGTTCAGTAATGCAGAGGGTATCATCTAGTATGTGTCAGTAGGCCACAAAGGCAGTTACCACACCTCCCACATATGATACGCATCTGTTTTTTACCAAAGGTTTGTGAGCGTGACTTCCCCAGGGTCATCTTACTGGCAATCTCAGAGATGCACTGGAGCCCAGGCTGATGACATACATCAGAAATCCCCAAAAGTAGACACACTATGGATGCAACTAACCAGGGTCATGTGGAGCATGTGTTTGGGCTGCTGAAGGCAAACTTTCACTACTTGAATTTATCAGGTGGTGCCCTGTAGCAAGACCCTAACACGTGTTAAATTATTTTCAGTTTGTGCAGTGCTATACAATGCCATACTTAGGAGGCAGTTACAGTTGAGGGACAATTACAGGAGGAATGTCTCCCAGTATACCAGGTAACAGAGATTGAACCAGATGAGGAGTCACTGGGGGACCCAACAGCATGGAATGAAAATGCTATATGGAAGCCAGAGCAGTATGCCAAGAGTACTAACAAAGAAGTAGTCTATTAACTTATTATGCCTTTAAAATAATGGAGCATAATCATGTAGGACAACATTGCTCTGAACAGTATCAAAAATGAGTCTGTGACAGTGTGACTGATTGTTTATAAATGCAATTGTTGTTGAATTTGTTTTACCTTCCATAGCTTTTAACAAGCTAGATGACTCAGGATATTAGGAAAATTAACATCTTTAAGTACAATTATTTGAAAGAAAAGTTCAAATTCCCTAGTTCTATACTCACCTGTCATAATTTTCAAGCTGAATATTATCTGCTGGGTAGAATAGGTCACAATGAATGCACAGTTAACAAGTAATTATTTTCTGGCAGAGTATTACACTCTGTGCCTTTATCTAACTTAAATTTCATATTCTGTGTTCTATTAGTATTTATTGCCAGCAATTTGATTTGCATTCCTGTATTACTGCTTTAGATGCAATTTCAGATTTTACTGTATCAAATGTATGAAGTGTTTTTTAACTTCCACAATACTGATAAACATTCAGTTTCATATTTCTTTTCAACAACATGCCAATTACTTTGAGCACATTTTGTTTTGCTTTTGCACATATTTGTAATATCACATTTTATAGAAAATATTACGCAGAGCCTCTTTAATTAAGACATCATATCTGTACTTACTGTTGTTTAGTGGCAGTAAAAGACAACATGGAAGGGCTCTTGCAGGTACATGTACACAAGATCACAGGAGGTTACTAGGCTAATGGCCCCAGGACCTTTGCAAGCCTAGCCAAGTTCAACTCATGTTTCCAAGGGTGTCTGGTTTAAGCAGACACTAAAATCAGCAGCTACTCTGCCCCCTGTCCAAGTAGGACACAGGTGGAACCCCCAGGGTGAATTTCCAGTTACCCATCCAGTCATCTAAGTTACACTTAAATAGGCCAACAAGAGGCCTTGTTTAACATAAATAGGATGCTTGTTCCAAAAGTAGGGTAACCTCTGTGACAAATCTGTCTCTCTAGCAAGTTCTGTTGATATTACATACCAAGTTAAGGTCCTTTGAGCGAGTAACCCGTGTGCCATTTAACTTGCGAATGTGCAGCATTTCCATTAAAGCTGGGCCAGAGATTGCTCTATATCCAAGGCACAGGTCATGTCTGAGCAGTCTGTATGACATAGAGTAAAGTGACAGTGATTTCAGTCTGTCTGCATAAGGCAGATCTTGAAGACCCTGAATTTTCTTTGTAAGGCATGGGTTGCCTCTGACCCATCTGTATGACACAGCACAAAGTGACAATGATTTCAGTTTTTCCACATAAGGCAGATCTTGAAGACTCTGAATTTTCTTTGTAAGGAACCTTTGTGGTCTCTTCAATTGCTGGTTTTGGAAAGGAACATACCAAAGGGAGCATTGTACTCTATTATTGGCCTGATGAGGGAAGAGTACAGGGGGTTATAACCTCTTTTTTTCTGGAGGGATTGCCCTTACTTATGAGATGAGCAATATAACATGCACTTCTTTCCACTATGGAGACATGGGGATTGAAGTTAAGGTTGTTGTCAACCTGTTTTCCCAGATCTCTCACCACTGTGTGCTTAGGGTATTGCTATCAGTGTGGTAGTTTACAGATCAACATCCTTGTCAAAGGGGATGATAATGCATTGTTTGCATTAATTTTAAGACCATGACTTTGGCACCTGTCATTAGTCTGCATAAGACCTTCTAGCAAGATGTTGACATCGCTAGGGGTTTCAGTGATTGCTCCCAGTTTGCAGTCATCAGCAAACTTTGTCAGTCACAGTCCTTTAATTTTAGCTTTCATTTCGGAGAAGTAGATTCCAAACTGTAAGGGTCCCAGAACTGGCCCCTGTCAACACCACTAGTTATGGGTCTGCTGGAGGAGGTGAAGTCCCCTATTTTGACTGTATGAGTTCTATCAGTGAGCCAATTTGCAACCCACCTGAGAATATATGGGTTGATACCCAGTTGGGTGAGTTTATCAATGATGCTTGAGTGGGGAATTGTGTCAAAGGCCTTGGCTAAGTATAGGTAGGCCATATGAACAGATTTGCCCTGATCTAGGGCTTTGATGACTGTCTCGAAGAAGTCCACCAAGTTTAATAGGCATGAAAGCATTTGGAGATTTCCTATATCTTATATCTTCGTTTCTGCACCCAACAGGTTCCTCAAGAGGACATATGCCTTGCTTTCTGAACAATCATGTACCCAGTAGTGCAAGAACTCTTGCAGCTCCAAAAGTCATACAGTCCCTCCAATACCAGAACAAGACATCTAAACCTGATTCAGTAGATCAATAAACATGACAGAGTCTCTTAGCAGGATCACTACCAGGAGCCTCCCGCAACTGTGGAATAGACTCCCTCATGAACAAAGCAGTGCAGTAACTGTCTTCTTTCAAAAAGGACCTGGATAATTGGATGTGTAATAATAAATTCACTCCATGCCTTACTGGATTAACCCTCCAGAAGAGAAGTACAGACCATCAAGGCAAAATGGTTGCAAGAGTCATTAGCATTAAACTTCCTATGACTTACATTGTACATATACATATAAATCTATACATACACCCTATATATATATATATATATATATATATATATATATATATATATATATATAAAATGTGTGTGTGTGTGTGTGTATACACACACACACACACACACACACACACACACACACACATCAATACATACTAGCCATATAGGACTTTAAGAAGACACACTTAAAACAGTTCTAGGCACCCTTACAAGCACATAACAAAGCTCACCTAGCTTTGCAAACTGAGTAAAGCTTTACATATTCCTGATGTAATGTGTGTCCTACCCATTCAATTATCAAGACTAGGCTTAAAGGAGTCTATATTAAATAACCAAAGAGGCATTTCGGCGAAAACCTCTTCAGCGACACATACTGAATGAATGTAGTAAACCGTGATCATTCAGAACAGCGATTTCCCTGGGAAAGAAATCGCTTGGCCATCCCTATAAGTTTGCCATTTTCCCCATCATAGTGCGATCTTGGAGTTGGTATATTTAGTTAGAGGGGGTGTGAGGGCCACAGCCCCCCATGTTGGGAGGTGTGGGGGCAGAGCCCCCCATTTTGTTATGTTTGCAGTGATTTTTTTTGTTTCTATAGAAGCGATTTCTTTCCCAGGGAAATAAATCACTGATGTCAATGTTTGCGGTTTTGTGTCCTCGCTGTTGTATGTGTCGCTGAAGAGGTGTTCACTGAAACACCTCTTCGGTTATTTAATATAGACCCTCTTGAATGTAGCCAAAGCAGTACTCTGTTTCACATGTACTGGTAACTCATTCCAAAGCCTGGGAATATACAACGTTCTGAACTGATCCCTCCAATAATTCATATCTATTTGCTGGTGTAGATTTAAGCCCCTAGTACAGGTGTTTGAAGAGCCACTGGTTTTAAGAAACAGAAGGTCAAAATAGGACTGGATCTTTCATAGTATGAAAAGAAAGACACAGGTCACCTTGGAGCAACTATAGGCTGCTGAGTACAAGAACAGTTGTGCTAATCTTGGAAAGATTAAAGGCCTTTAATTTTCTTGATTAGAAATCTTTGGGGCCCTTCCGGTTAAGCAATATGCTTACATTTGTGCATACTAAAGAGGGAACTCTATTTGATGATGGGTCTGATAAGGGAAAAGTATAGTGGTATGATGAATTGTGGATCTTAAAGATATATAATTAAGCTAGAGAGAAGGATTTCCTGAATATGGTGGAAACATGATGATGAAATGAAAGAGAGAGTTTTCCAGGGAAGCACATGGAACAAGAACTCCTAAACAAATGAGACTCACTGGGAAGCCTTCCCACTTCTACAGACTACTTATATATCGCCTAAGCTTAATTTCAGATGGTTATAGGACCCCACAGAAGATAGTTAAAATGTGGTAGAACCATTCTGCAGCTTGCCAGAGTTGTCCAGAAGTGACAGAAGATGAATATATATTTTGGGCATGCCACTTGACTATACCATATGGCAAGTCAATAGAAAGTTAGCTAGGGCTGTGTTAGGCCATTCAATACCCCAAGAGATTACAGGGTCACCCCTAACTTTTACTGACTGGATGTTACCTTTATCTATTTAACCAGACTGTATATAGCCTTAGAATGAAAGCAACCAGAGCTGCTAGCACAAGCTAAAAGGAAGTCATGTAAATAATGTATCTGTGTACATTCAGAACTAGTAACAGCAATCTTAATGGAATGAAGTTCATCAGTAAATTCCTAGACTAAGTAATATTATGTTCCTACTGTTGAAACAGAATTATGATTTTTATATGACTAATATTTGTGAACAGCAAATATAATATATTCTTTTCTGATTTCAGAATCAATCTTGTATCATAATTCAAGATAACATTAAATCATGAAACTGATGCTTGGTGGGAGAATTTATTGAACCAATGTCCCAGATGTCTGGGAAATTAAATTCACTCTAAATTGTTAGCTTGTTTAAGCATACCTCTCAACTATACAGATTTTTGCAGAATGTCCAGATTTTTGCCTCATATTTTTGGTCCGTTTCTTATAACATTTGTAGTTTTCTGACAAATCATTGGCAAAACATTGAGGGTTAAATTCCGAAAATAAATGACAGACATTTGAGTTTCAGACTTTATGCCCTTTAGAAAATTCATGCTAATGCAAAACATGTTATTCTATCAACTTTCTAAGTCTGAAAGATCAATATTTAAAAAGTGCCCCTATTTTTGGTCTTTTGTCCCTCCACTATTTATGGCTTTGTCCAGATTTCTTGCTCCAAGAGGTTGAGAGGTTTGTGTTTAAGTTCTGTTTATCCTCCATAACATTTTAAATAAAGACTTTACTGCACAAGATTTATTTTAGGACTGTGATATCTGCAAAGTAAGTGTAAATGTGATGTATTTGTATTACCAGAAAGTTATTTTACAGGAGACACCATGTTATGATTTACCCTTAATAAGTTAGCCATAACCGAATTATGCACAAATACAAAAAGCCTTCCTCCTGAAGTATTTGTTCTCAGACATTCAGACTTTATAAATCCAGGTAGCTCTAGAGTACTACACTGCAATGTTTCAGAACTGTAGTTAGAAAGGTCTGTGAATGATATGCTAAAGCTTTCATTTCCTCTGGTTTAGAGGTTAGACTTCCTGCATTAGCATAGTAGATTTTCATGGATCTCTTTTGTCTGTTAACCTCTTCATGTTCTTTGATAGATTCAGATTGTAGTCTAAAAATGTTTCATCATATCAGTAACTTTCTTGTTTAGCTGTTTTCCAGCAGCATAGCTAGGATAAAAGTGGTCCCTATCAAATAGTTCTCTGTTACCCGTGAGCTAATATGAAAACCTTATCAGACTGATTTCGATGTTCAGACTAAACTTTATCCATTTCTTATATAGCAAAGTCTTTGAGTGTTGATAATGGCTAAAACTGGGGGGGGTGGCAATATTTCACCTAAACACAAATCTACATTGTAGATTTCACACAAGTTAAATATATCAATGGCCTGCTGGTACATATGGGACAGTGGAGTAGTGTTCACATCATTCACTCCTGCATGAAATATAACATGGCTAAACAACCATTTTGTTCAGAATGAGATAGATATCACCCAGTTTAACCACACAAAGGTTAAAGACAGTGACATTTATTGACTAATATTTGATAATGACCTAATAGGTTTCTTAATCATACATTCACCAGTCATAGATATTCTACTTCCTGCAGATCCAGAAGTGTCTTTGTTTATATCAATGTCCAGATTCAGAAGAGAAAAAAGTCAATCCAGTTGCTTTTCTTTTTAATTTACTTTTATTAAGTGCTATCTCAGGACTAATATCAGTGCTACTTCTTATATTTCTTGTTTTTTTCTGGCATTGCTAGTTACTTCTGCATATCTGAGGGCAGATGTTTTCTATTAAGATTGGCTAATGTGCAACAAAAATCTACCTTGTCATTTGACTGAAACACAAATTGCACTGTATGTTTATGTTTTTAACAATATGTGGCTTAATTGTGTCAGGGAAGTCTCCCAGTCCTACCAATTTTTCTGAGTCCAACCAACTGAAATTCCACATCTTTGAGGATAGTACATTTCTTACACATTGCAATGTCAAAATTAGAGAACATCTCGCTTTTAAAACCATACATTCTGTTATGCCCCTGCACTATCCCAGTAATCAAGGAGCCTCAATCCTCACCACTGGCAACAGTGAGGGATGTACACAATTGGAGGATGACAAGTACACACACAGTAAAGTACAATTTCCCTTAAGAGCACACAGATATCACAGTCAGTCTGGGGGCTGGTTTCTCACTCTTTCTCCAAATCCTCAATGAGACTCCCTACTGGCACAGCTATAGGGTTAAGATCTCAGCTAAGGGGTCAAGCCAAGACCTCCAGCACCCTCTCTGAGCAACCAGTGCTTCGTGTCCTTGCCCAAGTAGCTGACACACACACACATACACTTTGAGATTTGATTTATATACACACAGATACTCCTGGGAAAGTCTGACACAAGTTTACTAGCTATGCCCCCGTCGGCCTAGACTATAAGGTAGTTATCATTGCCACCAACCCCTCTTTATCAGCTACTATAAGGCCCTTACAAAGGGTGGGCAATCCTACTGTATAATGTTATTATTATCCAAATTGTAGTTTTTGACCAAGCACCAGGCTATTAGGAGTGGCCTGTACAGTGTCACTAAATACATATGCAAGTACTCTAAGAGCTTAAATATTTCTCACAAATATCAGCCACAAAGATAGGTTTAAATATATTTAATAAATAAATAATAAAAAAGCAAGACAATACTCAGAAAACAAACACAGTTACTTCAGAGTTTAGAATCACAGGAAATATTTTAACCGATAAGTCCAAAAACACGGAAACTGTGCACCAACTGGAAAAAAGAGCACGCTTTATTGAGTACGACCACAAATTATAAACGCTTTATAAACACAGTGCGTTTTCGTCCACATCACCACATAAGACTTCATCAGACAAATAATTCATCAGAAGTTGCTCATTAAATACTCCAATCAAGTTTAAAACAGCCAATGAAAATACATTACATCCTATCAACACCAAAAAGGAAAGGCTCATTCCATACAAAAAATGACTAGTGTTAAAACATTAAAAACACTCATACATTCTTGCTAAAATCATTATGAAATCTGTCTGTATATGCATGTAACCATATTTCATGTTAAATAAGTTCATTTCAATAAATAATCCTAAAAATCCAAGTGTTACTAGAAAATTAATTTATTCATTAAAACCCAATCTGTTAATGTTTAAATAGCACCATCTACTGTTCTTATAGAACCATTGCCAATGTAAGCTATATTCTAGCTGCTCTCAGTTTTAACACTGAGGTTAATGAAATGTGCTCATTTAGACCAGGGGAACTTGTGGCATCTAACAGTATTTGCCACCATAATTCTTTAAATTCTAGCCATTCTTCCCAGAGACCACCTCTCATTTCCTTCTTAACCTGCTCCAGCACAAAAAAAGAAAACTTTGAGTCTTCACATATTCTTGTGTGCTTGTATAGAGCATTTGTTTCTTTTTTCCTAGGTATCTCATAAGTGTGTTCATAAATTCTTTTTTTCAACGCTCTTTCTGTCTTACCGACATAGTAAGAGTTACATTGTGAACACGTTGCCATATACACCACTCCCTGGGATTCACAGTTATAGTATCCTGTACTGTTAATGTTAATGTCCCTAGCTAATAACAACATCTCACTTTTGTTACAAACATATTGACACTGATTACAGTGTCCACATTGAAAAGTTCCATTGATTTTATTAGATATAACAGCCTTATTTGAGATATTGTTACTACCATTCATCTTGTTGTTTTCAAGTAACTTTTTTATGCTTCTAGCATTCTTGTATACTATTTTGGGAGTATCTTCTTTAATATTCGAAATATCAGAAAAAGAAATAAATTTATCCCACTCCTTCTGAAAAATCTTTTTCACCTTAAGGTTAAATAAATTAAATTCCATAACCAGTGCCGATTTATAATGAAGCTCTCCTATGTTGTTATTTTTGTTAGTATCAACCAAAATTTCAGCATCATTACTTGGGTTGATGTTGTTTATCACTGTACCCTTTATTGGTTTGTATTTAGTTGATCTATTCTGCTCTACCTCCTTTCTTATGTTTGTAATAAACTCTAATGGGTAGCCTCTTGCAGAGAACATCCCCTCCAAAATATTGCATTCCTTAAAAAAGTCTTCATTCCTACTAGTCATGCGACACCCCCTCACAAATTTTCCCTTGACAATATTATTTTTACAGTGTGGGGGGTGTGTGCTTGTGAAATGCAAAAAGGAATTGCAAAAAGTACTTTTCCTGAAAACCTTGGTTTCTAGGTCTGTGTTGTTCATATTTTTGTACACTTCAAATATTTTAAAACAACATTGCATGACAGTCTCAAATAAATACAGAAAATATCTAAACTAATCTTTATTATATTCCTATCTATATCTAAAATAGACACTATGCCCTACATCTTACTTACAGAGCAACAAGCAGGCAGAAGTGCAGAAGGTGGTGATGAATGGATGTTCTTGCTATGTTCAAGACAAAATACAAAATGCACATACTCTCTCTCTGAGAGAGTTCTTAAATTAATATCAAACATTACTGCTGGGTTAGCTTGGATGACACCACTCTTTGTCACCTGACTTCAGTTCCCAGGCTAAACAGATACTAACAGAATTTTAACATATTTGTGTGAGAAGTACTTATCTCTCAGAAGTTTGCAGAACTTGGAAGTCATAAAAGAATAAAATGGTTTTACATTTGAAACCTAGTAATTATTTCTCTCCAAAACAATAGAGAAAACCTCAAACTCTAGTCATTGTGTCTGCTTCACTGAAACTGAGATATAACACAATTGTAAAACTCTTTAATTTCAACTTATTTTCTTGAAGTTTTGCAAGTTAACTCTGTGTTCCAGCTTCTACTATTAAAACAAACATTTCCACAGGTATACAGTGTATATCCATTTCTGTTCTTTTCCAGCAGGGTACACTGTGGACACATCCTTGAAGCTCAGTACTGTACAAACCCTGTTCAACACACTTCTGCATCAGTAGTTTAATATACACATAACATATAGTTCTCTTACATTTGTAAGACAAGCATATGAATCATATTAATATTCACAAATGACACAGAATTATTTACAACATTCTAGCTAGCTGGGCTGGCAGTGTCACACATGCTACACTTGCAACAATGAAATATAGCACCTTATTCAGTCAATGGCGTTTCCAATGTCTGTACTAGTCTGTCCATAACACAGGAAAAGCAGTTTGCTGATTTCAGGTTAAAACACACTTAATGGATACTTTGTACCCTAGTAATAGTTAGAGTAACTATAGTATAAAATTTACTTACCTACCCATTAAGGTCCAAACCTCTCTTGTGCTCTTCTCACTTCTGTTGCAAAAATTGCTCCTGCCCTCGACCACTCACACAGTGTTTCTGTCTCATAACTAAAAAAGAAAGAAAAAAATGAAAAAGTATAATCTGGTGCTCCACAACACAGGGATCCCATCAGAGTAACATGCGCACACACACACACGCACACACACATACACATGCACACATGCACACACGCACACACACATGCACACACACACACACGCGCACACACACACACACACACACACACACACACACACACACACACACACACACACACACCACCACACAATGATGCACTTTTGCAGGCTTTTGATCAAACATACCACCATATTAGTCATCTCTCCAGATTTACACAGAATGATCAGATTTTTGCCTCAGATTTTTGGTCTGTTCTTCATAAAATTGGTGGTTTTCTGGTAAATTTGTAAGGATTGAACTTACTAAATAATGACTTATGTTTGAGTTTTGGACTTCATATTCTTCAGAAGATGCATGCTAATGCAAGTCCTGTCGACCTGTCAACTTTCTAAATTTATAAGAACACTATTTAAAATGCTCCCTATTTTTGGGCCTTTGTCCCCCCCTCATTATAGGTTTTGTCCAGATTTCTAGCACTAAGAGGTTGAGAGGTATGCATAACACTAGCAGCCACTCGCAAAGTATTTTCTTTTATAGATAGTATAAAAAGTGCTTAATGGATAAATACTAATTAACAATAATAAACAATAAATTATATATATATATATATATATATATATATATATATATATATATATATGTGTGTGTGTGTGTGTGTGTGTGTGTGTGTGTGCATGCTCACACATTTTAGACCATCTTCTCTTTGTTAAGACCAAAGAATAAAGTGTTTTAGAATACTCATTAAATAATGAATTGACATTCCCCTGGATTCATGAAACCCCATGCAGGTATAGTGCTATTCCCACATGGAGAATTTCATGTAGGTTCGTGTCCATGTAGAACAGCAGTGCGCCTTGCATATGTATGAAGGTGCGCTGTTGTATACTCCACATGGACACACTCCATGTACGAGTGTAGGGGGCATGTCTGAGCAGTCTACGGACACTAAACACACCCCTGCACTCACAAAGTGCCATACGGCACTTTAAAATAGGAAGTAGCATAACATTAGAGCTTGGGTCTAATATTATGCATTATTTCATTGTCCGCAGACACTGAAATATAAAACAGAGCATTTCAGTGTCTGCGGCCACTGAATTTCCAAAAATAAAATGCAGATAAAAAGTGGCCCGAACAGTTAATGAGGTTCCCCAGAATGGCCGCATCCTTGCCCCACATGCCTGCAACCTCCTGACAATGATATTTTATTAATTAGTTGTTTTTTTTTTTAGCAAAAAAAAAAGGTTTAAGCAAATCGCAG
>NC_056746.1:1577670611-1577763111 GCF_019279795.1 Protopterus annectens | reverse complement strand
CTCTCACTTCAAACTCTAATCTCTCTTACCACCACCTCACCAAACTTCTCCTCCCTCCTCTACCTACTCCATCTCACACTTATTCCAATATCTCATTCTCTCTATGCATACCTTACTGCTCACCAGCCTTCTACTATTTTAGCTAATTCTCTTACATCATCTTACTACACCTTACGCACCATTACCATACTATCATAAGCATCCCACCAACCCACTCCCAAATGATAAACCTTACTCAAACAATGTCATCACCATCTCTCTCTCTGTCTTACCCTCAAACATTCAACTCCCTAAAATAAAAATACATCCTTCTTACTCCCTATCTTTAAAAAACAAGATAAAGCTTATTAGATACTACCCACTCACATCAAGGACTAAAAGCTTCTCCACTGCAATACTAACATCAGGTGACATACACCCAAATCCAAGTCCAAACTCTAACCTTACCTCTATCCCAAACACTCCTCTCATCTCAGCCCACCAAACTG
Organism: Protopterus annectens; assembly: GCF_019279795.1. Lineage (NCBI taxonomy): Eukaryota > Metazoa > Chordata > Ceratodontiformes > Protopteridae > Protopterus > Protopterus annectens. Next base: position 1,577,762,623 of record NC_056746.1, on the reverse strand, counting down.
CTCCTCAAAAACAAATCTCCTTCTATTCTATTAATACCCAAAGCATTCTCAACAAAGTTAGTTGGTTTCATGCATGGATAGCAAATCATACCCCTGATGTCATCACAGTAACAGAAACCTGACTTAAACACTGCAACCTAGATAATGATATCCTCCCCCTTGGTTATAACATAATTCACCTTGACCGTAAAAAACAAAAAGGGTGGGGGAGTTGCCATAGTCTATTCCAGCAATCTTACTATTTCTCTCATTACACATTCCATCCCATCTTTCTCCCAGCAGAAACACTGGCAATTAACCTTAAACTAAACAACTATACTACAAATCCCTATAGTAGCCACCTACATTCCACCAGGAGAAAATATTCCACTACTGGAAAACATTCTCTCCTATCTCTCCCTGAACATCCCAAATGAAACAATCCTCCTTGGTGACAGAAATATCAGTTGGCTAACCCGAAATAACCCAGGATCCCCATATAATATTAATATATATGGATTTACTCAGCTAATTACTAAGCCAACAAATTTTAACAACACCCACACTACAAATACCCTCATTGACTGGATACATGTCTCAGCTCCATCCAAATATCACAATCGTGAAACTCTTCCTGATTTCCTGAGTGACCACTCACCCATAAAGGTGCTAAGATATACAAACCACCTCCCTAAACCACACATATATATTACTAGACTTAATCTCTCCTATTTTAACCCAGAAACATTTAACACTATCATATCTAAAGTATGCTGGGACTTCCTAACTCAGCTCCCTCTAGATGAAGCTGTCATTGCTTTCAACTCTACTTTTCTGGATATTGTTAACTCATTAGCACCACCTTGTAAAATTAGGACAAAAGCTACAATATCTCCTTGGCTAACAAAAACACAAGAACTCTCATGAAGTCTAGAGATAAGTCCTGGAAAAAATGGCTACAAACAAAAGACCCAAATAACCTACAAAAATATAAAGAACAAATAAACCTGACCAAAGGACTTATCAATAAAGACAAAAAAATAATTCTGTTATAACCCCCCCAACAACACTAAAATCTGACCCAAAAAATTCTGGAATGCTATCAATCAAATACTTCATCCTGGAAACCCTACCTCACCCAACCCTACCCGAGAAAAGACACCAGTAGAAACTGCCAACACCTTCAATACTTACTTTGTTGAATCTATATCCAAACTCTTTAACTCCAGTAGCTCCAATACAATGAACCCCTTAAAGCCAGCTTCCTCTTCAACAACTTCCCCTCCCAAAATCTTCTCCCTCAAGCTCATCTCCACAACATACATCTGAACCTTACTCTCCAAACTAAAACCATGCTCAGCATCTGCTGATAACATCCCATCTTACTTTCTTCATATAGCTGCCCACTCACTTGCCTTTCCCATCTCTATCATCATTAACCACTCAATCCCTGAATCCAAAGTACCATCCATCTGAAACAGTTCTATACCCTACCTATCCACAAAGGAGGTAACTCCACTGAAATATCTAACTTTAGACCCATTGCCATCCTCTCCCCTGTGTCAAACGTTCTTGAAAAATGCATACATACTCAAGTCATGGATCATCTCTCTCAGGAAAACCTACGTAATCCTACACAACATGGTTTTCAGCCAAAGCATAGCACCTATACTGCAGTATTATCCTTTTTCAATACTATTTTCCTGGCCAGAGATGACCAAAACCTTATCTTCTGTCTCTTTCTTAATCTCTCAAAGGCCTTTGATACTGTCTCCCACTCTCTACTATTAAACAAACTGTCTAACCTCAACTTCTCCCCTGATACAGTGGCATGGTTTGAAAGCTATCTAAAAGATAGATTCCAGTCTGTAAAATGGGACACTGCTTTATCTACTCCCCTTCCAATATAAATGGGTGTCCCTCAAGGATCCACCTTAGAGCCACCTTTTCAACATCTTGACAAACTTGCTCTATACCTCCTGCCCACTCTCCTCTATTATACAATATGCTGATGACTCTAGTCATAACAATAGCTAACTCTCATTCTGAACTCTTAACAGCTACCCAGTCATCCTTTAACTCAGTAGAAACATGGCTCTCAAATAACCAACTCATCCTCAACCCTAAAAAATTAAAACTCCTACTCTTCTTCCCTAAAACAGACAGCCACATAAAGACCTCTTTTACTATCCAGTCACTCAACAAGACTCCTATTGTAGTTGAACCTAGCTCTAAACTCCTTGGTATTACAATCGATGATCAACTTAAATTCAACCTCCACATAAATAATTGTATCAGAAAAATTCATCTTAAATTAGGTCTGCTATATAGAAATAACACATTTCTTACTCAGGAAGCTAAAATAGCCCTCACTCATGCCTACCTTCTTCCTTGCTTAACATATTGCTCACAAATACTTACTAACCTTAACTCCTCTCTCCTTACTAGGCTTGAGACTACATACCACAAAGTAGTTCCATTTGCAACTCAGCAATCCTATAGATCTCACCAATGTCTCTCTCTAAGATATTTAAACTGGCTTGAACTACCCCACCTCCTCTTTTTCTCTCTCATCTCCAAACCATATACTCAATTCTTTACCAGCCATCTTTCTGTCCAGCCTTACACTCAATCATCTCCCATTATGCTCGTTCAAGAAACCTCCGTAGCTCTTCCCAAGACCTCTTAAAAATCTATAACCCCAAATCTGAAGCAGGATGCAACTTATATAGCTACCATTCTTCTATTGAATGGAACAAACTTCCCCTCAAAATTCGAACACACACATCTCAAACAATTTAAACTAAAACTAAAAGATTATTTCAACAAGAAATGGATCTGCCAATACTCAAAACCTCCTTGAAAACTTTCAACTTTACTTCCCTAAGCAATGTATTCCTCTCTCTGATACTTGTACTGTATCCTGTTAGATTAATTGCAAAAAAAAAAACATTGTTTTACATCTATGTTGCTTTTTTATATTAACTACTACTTAAAAAAATGTTGTGGCTGTAATCTAGCTGTTTTTAACATTTTACTACTTATATAATATTTGTACAATGACAAAATGTAATCTGTACACTCTCATAAATGCTCTTGTAGTCTGCTAGCTGATTGCCTTATTCCACTTGTATAATATCTGAAATGAGGACTAAATGTTATATGTATGTACTTGGAGCTTTTCTCCCTGAGCCTCTACTGAAAAAGGGATTTGGCTCTATCAGACATCCCCGGTCAACAAATGTAAAATAAAATAAAATATAAATATATATATATATATATATATATATATATATATATATGTGTGTGTGTGTGTGTATGTATATATATATATATATATATATATATATATATATATATATATATATATATATATATATATATATAGATGTAAATTCCTGTGGTGGTGTTAAAGTTTATAAAACTGTTCTAACAGCTTTTTTGTTATCTGATTGCTTCAAGGCTTGCTGATTTAAAATAGCCCTTGCTTGTAAATTCCTGCATACACTGTTAGAAACCCCTTGTGTTCTGACTGAAGAGTGCTCTCAAACTATCTGGAAATATAATTGATGATAAGTATAATTCTTGGCACTTTAACTTTTCAGAGTTCTGCATTGTCTTAATTTTTGCCTGACTGAATTATTTTATATATTTGCTGGCATTGTTTTTTGTTTCTGATCTCTTCTAAATCTGGTTTTCTCTCTCCCACCCACCCTTTTCTTGTGGTGTTTGTTATAGTTGGTGGCTTTGCAGTTTCTCAGCCCTACTGTAAATTTGATCTGGAACACTCCTACCAGTCTAGTGTTCATTCTACCTAATACAGAAACATCTGAGAAGGTCAACCCAGTTAGGTTCTTAACCTTGAATTATCTTCTGCTCCTCCTTCCTCCCCGTGCACTTTACTAACAAAAAAAACTCCTTGTGTTCTGACTGAGTGTGCTTCTCAGCGGATAAGTATATTTGTTGGCACTTTTTAACTGTTCACAGTTGAATAAAACAACAACTGAATTTAGTACAGAATACATTTTGAATAAATTTAATTTATTTAAACTATATTTGTTTTAATACTGCTACACACTCAAGTGTGCTAGCTTGCACTGCACTTTAATTGTTTTTAGTGCTGTTTTAGCTGCTTTCTGAAAAAACATCTAAGCTTCTTTCCTGCCTTTCCTGTAACTAGTCTAGTCCAGATACAAATTTGCTGTATCCAGGACTGTTGGTAAGCTTCTGAGCCCCCCAAGCCTTTCTGTGTTGGAGAGAAGCCTTCTAGCTTATTAGTGGGAGTGGTAAGCACTAGGTAGCCTATCCAGCACAAGAGGAGTGCCATTTGGCCCATACATTGTAGTTTATTTGCCGTTTAGGCAGTTTTTCTATCTCTTTCAACTTTCTGGTTTAAAAGCCCACATTTGTGCTTGTTTCCCACTTTACCTGTAACTAATCTAGTCCAGATACAGATCTGCTGTATCCATGACTGTTGGTAGGCTTCTGATCCCCCAAGCCCTTCTGTGTTGGAGGGAAGCCTTTTAGCTTATCAGTGGGAGTGGTAAGCATTAGGTAGCCCATCCACCACAAGAGGAGTGGCTTTTGGGCCATAAATTGTAGTTATTGGCCGTGTGGGCAGTTTTTTCATCTCTTTCAACTTTCTCGTTTAAAAGCCCATGTTTGCACTTATTCCCTGCCTTTCCTGTAACTAGTCTAGTCTGGGTACAGATTTGCTGTATCCAGGACTGTCTGTAAGCTTCTTAGGGGTGCAAAAGTCTGCTCTTCAATTTTTCCCTTAGATCTGCTAATTCTCTCCTCTCCTGTATGTTTACTAGCATATTAGGTTGGCACTTTATCAGACTTCTTTTAGCAATTATTGTAGCACACAAAAGTGTTACCAGCACTAAATGTTCTACAAGGAAACAGCTCCAGTATTTATTAATGCCCACCCATCCAGGCATGTCTAAAGGTCTCTTCCCTGTACTTTCTCCTATTAACCTGGTGAACTTGGGCATCCTGAGGCAATGTAGCAACTGCCTCATGGACACTGACAACCCTCTCCTCTTACCTCCCAACACTCAGACTTGTGAGAGATGCACTTATATATCCAAACTGGAAGCCACACACTCTCCAGGCAAGACCAGAATAGCTGGTCAAGAGGAGAAGGTCAACACTTGCACCACACCACATGGAACACATAGCCCTCCAGAACACAAACCAGCACTGCCTTCATATAAAAACACAAACCACACACCCACCTTCGTGGAGGCTCGCAATAAAAATCTACCCAAACAGCAGAGACCTCCAAGGCAGAAATGAACCCGACCACCACACACAACACAACACTAATCATGAGACACATAACGCTCCTAAACATTGTGCCACTCAGCTGAAGCCTCTAAGGAAAATTAGCATGTCCAACACATTAGCCATAGGTGACTCGATAGTGAAGCACACTGATGTCCCACTCACTAGGTCGAATAAGGAGAAAGTAACAGTCATCTACCTGTCAGGTGCCAGGATCCACTACATAACACATGCACTCATGTCCCTCAACAACAGGTATAAATATGACTCAGTCGTTGTACATGTGGGTGTGAATGACCTGAGATGTACCTCTCTGGACTACATGAAAAGAGACATGGAGAAGCTCTTGGATTATGTAGCCTAAGCGGGTAGGACCCTAGCCCTGAGCAGCATCCTACCATCACCCAGAATGATACCATAGTGCAAGCAGAAAATGATTGATTTCAACAATTGGCTAAGTTTTTGGTGTCTTTCTAAGGCTATCCAGTATCTGTCTGCCTGGGATGACATGATTGACATACCTCGATGCTTTGCCAGAGATGGCCTGCATCTGTCACCCCTGGACTTCCGGATATTGGCCAAGGCTTTTGCCACCCCTATAGTGCCTTTTTTAGGCGGTGTTCCAAAGAACAAATTACCACCATAATAGCTACAAACAAATGCAATCTGAGAGTCATGCTGCTCAATGCTAGAAGACTATATCTCAAAATGCACTTGCTCGAAGCACTCCTTAAAATGGAGAACATCGGCATTTGTGCTGTAACAGAGACCTGGTTCAAGGCAGCAGAATGCACCCCTGCCCTACCAAGCTATAACTCATTCCACACCTTTCGGCCCCAGAACGTGGACCGAAGCTCCAAAGGTGGAGGTGTTTCCATATTCATACAGGATGTCCACACCTCCATACTGATTGCCCAACATAATGCATCTGAGATACTTCAGGTGCAGCTAACATTGGTAAGACAGAAATTCAAATCATAGCCTGCTATAGGTCCCCAACCATGACCCAAGACTCACACTCCACATTCCTAAGCACCCTGGAGAATATTAGGGTCCAACCTAACACTCTCATATTGGATGACTTCAACCCCTCCATTAACTGGGAAAACTACTCACGTACCAATACACTTGCCCAATGCTTTCCGGAATTCATTAATTCCAGTGCTCCAGACCAGCTCTTTCTTACCCCCATTAGAGGTAGGAACATCCTTGACCTGGTCATTACTAGCATGGGCAACCATTGCTCTACACCAGTAGTCAACTCCTCCCTGGTTAGATCTGACCACAAACTAATCACCTTGGAAATCCACATCCCCCCACCTCCACAAAAGTAACCTCCATGAAAAACCTCTCCAAAGCTAACTTTGGGCTCCTAAAACAGAGGTGGATAACTTCACAGCATGCATGCAAATGGACAATAGTTGCATGACCACCAAATCATACACCAATGCACTGTACGACCATGTACACAAATGCATGGATCTCACCATACCCAATAGAACCAAGTAACTTTGCGGAATAAGGCAAAGTCCCAAGACTGAATAAACTCCCTTATCAGCCTCAACAAAAGGTTAAGATCCCTCTTCAAATCCTCTAAAGCTAGCTATGAAAACAGAATTGCAGCAGATAGTAAAGACAACCACAAGGCCTTCTATAGCTATGTAAAGAATCTCCACGGCAATACCCAGAATTGCTCTGAGCTGCTACACAATGGTACCTCCTACAGATATTGCCAATATACTGGCCGACAGATTCATTGCTAAGTTTACCTCCCCCCAATGGACCAATCACAATACCAGTAGATTGCCAGGCACCCAGTATTACTGCTGCACAGGTTAAAACAGCACTGTCCAAGGCCAAGAATACAGCTTCTATGGGACCTGACAATATCCCTGGCTGTGTTCTACATGAACTACAGAATGAACTGGCACCTCACTTGTGTTCCCTGTTCAATCACAGCCTCACCTCAGGCTTTGTCCCTACCAAATGGTGCACTGCCACAGTCATCCCTCTCCACAAAGGAGGAGCGGCTACAGACACTGGGAATTATCACCCAGTTAGCCTGATGAGTCTGATATGCAAGGCTATGGAACGCAACATCATGGACCTAATAAACAAGGATATAGGGAATCTCCAAACTCTGAATCCTACATGGCTTGGTTTTGTGAAGGGTAGATCATGCCTGCTCAACTTGGTCAACTTCTTTGAGTCAGTCACCAGAGCTGTGGATGAAGGCAAGGTGGTTCATACAGCCTACCTTGATCTGGTCAAGGCCTTTGATACCATTCCCCACTCAGGAATCATAGAAAAACTCACTAAGCTCAGCATCAACCCCTATATCACTAGGTGGGTTGCAAACTGGCTCAAAGGTAGAACCCACAGTGTGAAAGTAGCTGACTCCAAGTCAGATTGCTTACCAGTCATGAGTTGAGTCCCACAGGGTTCAGTCCTGGGCCCTCTCCTGTTTGGTATCTACTTCTCTGAAGACCAGGCCAACACAAAGAGACTCTGGCTGACAAAGTTCGCAGACAATTGCAAGCTGAGAGCTATTAACACCCCAAGTGATGCTGGCACCCTACAGAAAGGCCTCAATGACACCAACAACTGGTGTCAGAACCATGACCTTAAGCTCAATGTCAGAAAATGTGTTGTCATCCCGTTGAGGAAAAACCCTGTTCCCATGAATTACCACATCGATGGTTGTCCCCTGAAAACAGAAGGCGTTATAAGAGATCTGGGTACACAGGTTGACAGCAATGTCTCTTTTGACCACCACATTGCCACTGTGCTCAGAAAGTCCTTCTATGTGGCACATCTCATTACTAATGCTTTTGCATCCAAGAAGGAAGAGGTCATTGTCCCCCTGTACTCTTCTTGAGAGTGGCACAGTTTGTTTCAGCATACATATTCTGATGGATGTGAGGTATGAAAATGAAATGAAATGTATGTCATCATTTACTGACAACAATCATCATATCATCACAGTGATTTACCAGAGAAATGAGAATAATCTGTAAAACAGACCAGACATATGACTAATAAACCTGCTCTAACATATATTTAGTGAAATAGCATGAGTAATTGAAATAGGAAACCTGCTATGGGTAATTACGCACATATATGCAAATATATCAGGCACTATAGGGATGTAACAGCAATGAAAAACAGATACCAGTGTAAAAGTGCATACCCACAACCAATATCACCACAGTCACAGTCACATACCAGTAAGTCAAGTGAACAGTAGAGTATACGGTCTGTGTGAACAAATACATCATTGTTTGCCAATCACACACTAGCCCTACATATATTGGCCCAATTCTCAGTGTAGTCTGAATCCTGACCATGGTACAGGACATGTCTCAGTCTGCACCTACAAACACATACAGCCAACAGACCAGCAGAAACTGGAGCAGCATGCACAGTCAGATAAAAAAGGAGCCATAACACTTACATCTACCCCCCTACCATACACAGACGAAATAACATGTACACATGACATGTGTACACAATCCTGACAGTCTGTTAACAATGGCCAGACATACACAGACCTCTCAAATGTACAGTTCACCTCAGAATGTAGAGGCTCAGGACTCATATCTATGGCCTCTTCCCTGACATGTCTGTGGGTCTATTACATCACTGGGATGGTCGCAGGAATGAAGGTAATAAATAATTATACTAAATACGTCTGAGCCTCATTGACATCTGGACAAAGCCTGACATCATTTGGGGACAGAGGCACAAACACAGGGGTAAATTGGACATATTGCTGTCATAAATTGAGACAGTTGCAGATGTTACTGGGTTTGTTGTAACATATCCTTTATGAGGAATATGAATTCAGTAATACTAATAGATATGAGTATTTACTGACTGCATTCCCCAGAGTCCCCAACTGATTTTCCAAGGACATGAACTCTCAAACATAACAGGCAGTGGCCAGTCTGTGGACAGCATGCCAGTGGAGAGGTATGCCAGAGACATATCACTGTCAGATGTGAAGTCACTCACTAAATGCATGTCCACACTATCCCTGTCAATCTATCAACTCACCATGTGTATAACAGCACTGATGACATAGAATCTGTTCACAATTCTGGGGTATGTCCCCCATGTTGTTGGGCTGTCTCCAAATTTCCTGTCCTGTGAAGTATTCCCACCTACTGTCTTTAAATGTATAGCCCACCATCTCTGTAATGTCCCTCACACAGGTAAGGAAAAGGTGCAAGGCCCACATGAAGGAATGTCCCATATATTGGAACTAGCAGCAGTGTCCAGACCCACAGCACAATACTATGTGAGCACCTACATAGTTGCATGGCCTTAGCAATACCTGACATCTGTACATCTGCACATAGGACAGACAAAAAGTATATAGCCAACAGGTTATACAGTAGGATGAATGTTTTGAAGGATAGAAGTCTGAAACTGAAATGTATGCCATTACTACATGATAGCGGTCCTCAATGACATGGCCATAAAACATAGTAGTCTACAGTTAATATAATAATATCATATTAATATCCAATAGGAGATACATAAAAACATACAGCTCAAAAACCAAGAATAAGATGTGTACTACTCAAAGTCCCAGATTTGCATGCAGGGGTGCATGGTTCAAGTACTACAATAGGCAATCTATTTTTACATGAAAAGGTAGTGCTAAAAGTACTAATTTAATAATACAATATGTGTTAAATTATTCTTGTCAACCAGTGCACTGTAGCTGGTGTAACATGTAAGTGTGAGTGCATATAACATGTGAAAAGTAAAATAAAAAATAAAAAAGTGATACTACCCACGTATAAAAACACCACTCCATGAACTAACTCACCAAGGACAGAAAAACACACTAAACAACTGGAGAAATGGTCACCATCCACTTTTACTGTGTTCCTATTACTTCGGCATCAAGCCTTCCAGGGAATAATCATGCACAAGAATGTTGTACTTTATATACTTTTCACTACATTCATTATTCAATTCAGTTATACAATAATTGATCAATTAATCAGTGAGTCAAGAAAGTTAAAATCTAAAGTGCACCCTGAGCAAAAAAGTGCTTCAAAAACATTTAAAGTCCATAAAAACATATAAAGTGCAACCCCTTACATTTCTATTGCATTTAAGATTATAATTTAAGAAATTCATACAAAAGCACTTATGCATCTCTAGATTAACAAATACTAAAACATTTTCCCCTACGTTGATCAATTAATCAGTGAGTCAAGAAAATTTAAATCTAAAGTGCATCCTGAGCAATTAAAATGCTTCAGAAACATTTAAAGTGCATCAGAAAACTTTTAAAACGCAAGTTAATACAAAAGCAAAGTTCCAAAATTATTAATGTATCTACTTTCCATACTAGATTAACATCTCTAGATTAACAAATACTAAAACATTTAGCTCTACGATGGTTGATCAATTAATCAGTAAGTCCAAAAAAATTTTAATCTAAAGTGCATCCTAATTAAAGTGCTTCAGAAACATTTAAAGTGCATCAAAAACTTTTAAAATGCAACCCCTTACATTCCTACTGCATTTAACTTAATAGTTTAAGAAGTTCATGATAATGCACCTATACATCTTTAGATTAACAAATACTTAAACATTTTACCCTATACATATAAATCATTCATCCTATATGTTTATGCATTTATAAAATAATGCATACTGAAACATTTCATCCTATACCTATAAATCAAACTCCATATTAAGCCCATGGGGCCACAAAGTTCCAAAATTAATAATATATCTACTTTCCATCCTTAACAAAATGCACCCATATTCCATGTCTTGTGCTGCATAAGGTTTGTTTAAAACAGAAAAAAATTAAACTGCTAGTGTTACCGTTGTGAACAAGGTGGAAATGCTGGGCCACAGGATTATTGAGCCTAACATGCCTCACATCCCCTAAATGCTCCATAATTCTTCTTTTTACCATTCTTCTGGTTTGGCCTATATACCACTTTGCAGGTAGACAATCACATCCAATGGCATAAACAACCCCACTGGTACGGCAATTGTAACATCCCAGGTCAATGAACTTCTTTCCATTAATCAAAGTACCTGAAATGTTCTTGACTTTATCACACACCTTGCACCTTCCACATCTAAAGGTGCCTACTCTATTAGAACCACTTTCCATCCTACTTAGGTTCATAGGTTCATACTAGGCTATCTGCCCTGGGGCAATTATAAGCCTAGCCCGATTCTGTATGGCTTACGCCACCCCTTGATTTGAGTATACTGTGCCCTTTTTAAGGTTTAATTTACTGTGCCTCTGTCTAATAGTGACACGGGAGTAATCCCTGGGACAAACCTACGATCCCCCATCCACCTATCGAGATTCTTCTTGAAGAGATTCAGTGAGGTGCTCTGCCTCACATGAACTGGAATTATATTCCAGAGTGAAGGGAGCCTCTGGGTTATGAACCTGTCCCTCCAGCAAGTTCTATTTATTTCTGTGCTGAGGTTCAAGTCCCTCGAGTGTGTGGCTCTAAATTAAAATTTTTTTGGACTTACTGATTAATTGATCAACCATCGTAGAGCTAAATGTTTTAGTATTTGTTAATCTAGAGATGTTAATCTAGTATGGAAAGTAGATATATTAATAATTTTGGAACTTTGCTTTTGTATGAACTTGCTTTTTAAAAGTTTTCTGATGCACTTTAAATGTTTCTGAAGCATTTTAATTGCTCAGGATGCACTTTAGATTTAAATTTTCTTGACTCACTGATTAATTGATCAATGTAGGGGAAAATGTTTTAGTATTTGTTACTGTTCAATAATTCCTTCAAGTTGTGAAATCTACTATGAGAAAAAAATAACCCTGCTCTTGAAAATGTTGCCCACTTACTCATCCTGCTGTATAATAGGCCAAAACCTGTGTACTAATGCCTTTAATGTAGCTGAAAACGGGGAACATCTATTAACAAAAAATATATCATCCTTGCCCACTTTATGTTAATCTCTACGCCCATGGTGTGTTGCATGACTCCATACTATCTGACCAGCAATTTGCTTTCTCACTTTTTCCTCAACCCTATTTAACAACTGGCTAGAATACCTTCTCTTCACCAACTTGCATCTAACAATGTTAAATTCCCCACCCAATGTGGTTCTGTCATGAACATTGTCACTAATGCGCTTGAATTCTCCATAAGGGAGAGAATCAAGTAAATGTTCAGGATGCATGCTGTCTGCACTCAAAAGGTTATTAGCCGCTGTTTACTTATAAAATGGTTTAAAAGACACTAGCTTGTCTTTATCCACAAAGAACTCCAAATCTGGAAACTGTATCTTATGTCTATGAGTTTGATAGGATACTATGATGCCATACTGATTCTGATTTAGTTCCAACATGAACTGTTCAAAAAGACTAATCTCCCCTCTACATATAAAAAACAAATAATCAATATAGCGTTTGAAAACTATAACATTTTCCAAAAAATATGTATTCCTATAAACACAGCTCTCCTCAAAAAAACATACAAATTATGGCATAAGATGGGGCAAATGATGCCCCCATAGCAGTTCCTGTTCTCTGTAGAAAAAATTGTCCTCAAAACTAAATACATTGTGTGTCAGTGCAAACTCCAACAGCTGTAAAATATAACTTGTTCTGTGACCTTCCCCCAATAGTCTGGCTACTGCCTCCAGACTCCACCGATGAGAAATATTGATATACAAGGACTTAACATCAACGGTTGCCCAGAAAAAGTCCTCTTGCCACTCAGTACCTCCCAAAGTGTCTGTGAGGTCTTTACCATTTCTAATGTGTGAAGGGGCTCATTTCAAATGCTCTTTCAACTGTGCATCCAGAAAAATACCAATATTCTGGAGATATCCCCCCACCCCTGATACTATGGGTCTCCCAGGGGGATTTGTTAAGTCCTTGTGTACCTTGGGAATGGCATAAAAGTTAGCCATTCTAGGACATTTTACATGTAGCTTTTTGACATCAGTGGTGGAAAAAAATCCCAGTCTCTCTCCCTTTTCAGGTAATTCCAGCAACAAGTCATTATATGCATCCAGAACATTTGACTGCATCTAGTCATAAACACCAACGTCCTGCAACAATTCCTTCACCATATTGCTATATTTCACTCTAGACGTTATTTCCCAGTTACCCCCTTATCTGCCTGTGCAAAGACATAATCTTTATTCAAGCTTCTTAACTGCCTTATTGCATTCTGTTCATGCTTTTTCAAGTTATGGGGCTTATAACTATCATACAATGTCTTATATTCAACTTGCAACAGTTTGTATAACACCTTCTCAAAATTTATTATGGCTGAGACAGTAGTTGTAGGCGGATACAAAGTGTTCACATAAGGAACCTTAGGAATACCAAATTTTCCATAGCCGGTGTAATATGAAAAACCATCCCCAACACTATCCGTATTACTTTCAAGCTCTTGTTCATAAGCAAAAATATCCACTAACTCATTTTCATGCAGTGACAAATCTAGTAAAGGTTCCTCATCCTCATCACTGCTTGCACATTATATTACCATTTGTATTTTCTGAATTTGTTTTAGAAAAAAATGCCTTTAAATGTAATTTACGACAAAAAGCATATATTTCTAACATTATGTCTGCCAAGGCTGGAAAATATGTTGGCACAAATTTCATTCCTTTCAAAAGTAAACTATACATGTTATCATCTAACTGCAAATCAGATAGATTAATAATATTTAACATTTCACTTTGACTCACTGAATGTGAACTATTTGCATTACTCAAGACATACCTGTTATTATGCTCCTCATTACATGTGACACCAACATCATTAGTAATGTTAAGTCCAAAATGTCAAATTCTGTGATTTTCTTCATTTCTTCCTGTTCTGCCACCTCCAGTTGCGCTTACTTTTTGATTGCTGTGGGCTCACTTTCTGACAACTGTTCTGTTCGTCCTACTGGACACCTCCTTCACTCAATTCCTCAAATGAAGCACTGTTGATGCTGTTGCTTGCTTCTGTGGATTAAAAGGATGATTCATTGCTAAGTTTACCTCCCCCCCCAGTGGACCAATCACAATACCAGTAGATTGCCAGGCACCCAGTATTACTGCTGCACAGGTTAAAACAGCACTGTCCAAGGCCAAGAATACAGCTTCTATGGGACCTGATAATATCCCTGGCTGTGTTCTACATGAACTACAGAATGAACTGGCACCTCACTTGTGTTCCCTGTTCAATCACAGCCTCACCTCAGGCTTTGTCCCTACCAAATGGTGCACTGCCACAGTCATCCCTCTCCACAAAGGAGGAGTGGCTACAGACACTGGGAATTATCACCCAGTTAGCCTGATGAGTCTGATATGCAAGGCTATGGAACGCAACATCATGGACCTAATAAACAAGGATATAGGGAATCTCGAAACTCTGAATCCTACATGGTTTGGTTTTGTGAAGGGTAGATCATGCCTGCTCAACTTGGTCAACTTCTTTGAGTCAGTCACCAGAGCTGTGGATGAAGGCAAGGTGGTTCATACAGCCTACCTTGATCTGGCCAAGGCCTTTGATACCATTCTCCACTCAGGAATCATAGAAAAACTCACTAAGCTTGGCATCAACCCCTATATCACTAGGTGGGTTGCAAACTGGCTCAAAGGTAGAACCCACAGTGTGAAAGTAGCTGACTCCAAGTCAGACTGCTTACCAGTCATGAGTTGAGTCCCACAGGGTTCAGTCCTGGGCCCTCTCCTGTTTGGTGTCTACCTCTCTGAAGACCAGGCCAACACAAAGAGACTCTGGCTGACAAAGTTCGCAGACAATTGCAAGCTGAGAGCTATTAACACCCCAAGTGATGCTGGCACCCTACAGAAAGGCCTCAATGACACCAACAACTGGTGTCAGAACCATGACCTTAAGCTCAATGTCAGAAAATGTGTTGTCATCCCGTTGAGGAAAAACCCTGTTCCCATGAATTACCACATCGATGGTTGTCCCCTGAAAACAGAAGGCGTTATAAGAGATCTGGGTACACAGGTCGACAGCAATGTTTCTTTTGACCACCACATTGCCACTGTGCTCAGAAAGTCCTTCTATGTGGCACATCTCATTACTAATGCTTTTGCATCCAAGAAGGAAGAGGTCATTGTCCCCCTGTACTCTTCTTGAGAGTGGCACAGTTTGTTTCAGCATACATATTCTGATGGATTTGAGGTATGAAAATGAAATGTATGTCATCATTTAGTGACAACAATCATCATATCATCACAGTGATTTACCAGAGAAATGAGAATAATCTGTAAAACAGACCAGACATATGACTAATCAACCTGCTCTAACATATATTTAGTGAAATAGCATGAGTAATTGAAATAGGAAACCTGCTATGGGTAATTACACACACATATGCAAATATATCAGGCACTACAGGGATGTAACAGCAATGAAAAACAGATACCAGTGTAAAAGTGCATACCCGCAACCAATATCACCACAGTCACAGTCACATACCAGTAAGTCAAGTGAACAGTAGAGTATACAGTCTGTGTGAACAAATACATCATTGTTTGCCAATCACACACTAGCCCTACATATATTGGCCCAATTCTCAGTGTAGTCTGAATCCTGACCATGGTACAGGACATGTCTCAGTCTGCACCTACAAACACATACAGCCAACAGACCAGCAGAAACTGGAGCAGCATGCACAGTCAGATAAAAAAGGAGCCATAACACTTACATCTACCCCCTCTACCATACACAGACGAAATAACATGTACACATGACATGTGTACACAATCCTGACAGTCTGTTAACAATGGCCAGACATACACAGACCTCTCAAATGTACAGTTCACCTCAGAATGTAGAGGCTCAGGACTCATATCTATGGCCTCTTCCCTGACATGTCTGTGGGTCTATTACATCACTGGGATGGTAGAAGGAATGAAGGTAATAAATAATTATACTAAATACGTCTGAGCCTCATTGACATCTGGACAAAGCCTGACATCATTTGGGGACAGAGGCACAAACACAGGGGTAAATTGGACATATTGCTGTCATAAATTGAGACAGTTGCAGATGTTACTGGGTTTGTTGTAACATATCCTTTATGAGGAATATGAATTCAGTAATACCAATAGATATGAGTATTTACTGACTGCATTCCCCAGAGTCCCCAACTGATTTTCCAAGGACATGAACTCTCAAACATAACAGGCAAACATGTGGCCAGTCTGTGGACAGCATGCCAGTGGAGAGGTATGCCAGAGACATATCACTGTCAGATGTGAAGTCACTCACTAAATGCATGTCCACACTATCCCTGTCAATCTATCAACTCACCATGTGTATAACAACACTGATGACATAGAATCTGTACACAATTCTGGGGTATGTCCCCCATGTTGTTGGGCTGTTTCCAAATTTCCTGTCCTGTGAAGTATTCCCACCTACTGTCTTTAAATGTATAGCCCACCATCTCTGTAATGTCCCTCACACAAGCAAGGAAAAGGGGCAAGGCCCACATGAAGGAATGTCCCATATATTGGAACTAGCAGCAGTGTCCAGACCCTCGCAAACTCCGAGACCTCATAGCCATATTTTTTAAGGTGGACCTGCTCTGCATGGGTTTTCTCTGCCACTGAAAGATGAGATTGTTCCTATAATCACGATCATCTCTGTCCAATTTATTATGTTTCCTTTCAAGTATTTTAGCCTCAGCTTTGCCCACTCTCACATGAATGTCCTTCATTTTATTATTAAATATGGCAGTTGTAGTTTCCCCCTTAAGCTAATCCTAAAGCTCCAAAATTGATTTTCTTACTTGTTCATGCAGTCTATTGTTACATTTGACAAGTACTTTAAATCACCCTAAAGTACACTGTAAAGAGATATTCTTCTACTCCTCAAATAAATCAGCTTCAGCTTCAGAAAATTCAGAAGCTGGAAGTTTGTCCACCCTTAACCCCTGAGGGGGTTAAATTCAGGATTATATATTTCTCCAGCAACCGGGTATCATAATATAAAGACACCTCCTTTACAAGCAAACATTCTAGTCTCTCATACCTGGTTGCCTGCTGGTCTCCCAGTCCATTACAAGACTACAAATTGGAAGCAGCCACCTTCTCATCCCTTTCTCTCCACATTTCTGTACAGGAAAGAAAGGTAGTTACTGAATTGGACCTGGAATTGGATATGTCTCCACCAACCAAAGCTCCAGTAACCAACATGCTGTCAAAAAACTCCAAAAACACCACTCCACAAACCAACTCACCAAGGACAGAAAAAACACACTAAATAATTGAAAAAAATAGTCACCATTCACTTTTACTGTGTTTCTAGTGCTTTGGCATCAAGCCTTCCAGGGAATAATCATGCACAAGAATGGTGTACTTTATATACATTTCACTACATTCATTATTCAATTCAATTATACAATAATTGATCAATTAATCAATGATTCAAGAAAGTTAAAATTGAAAGTGCATCCTGAGCAGTAAAGTGCTTCAGAAATATTTAAAGTGTGTCAAAACACATTCCTATTGCATTTAACATTATAATTTAAGAAATTCATACAAAAGCACTTATACATCTTTAGATTAACAAATACTAAAACATTTTGCCTTACAATGGTTGATCAATTAATCAGTGAGTCAAGAAATTTTAAATCTAAAGTGCATCCTGAGCAATTAAAATGCTTCACAAACATTTAAAGTGCATCAGAAAACTTTTAAAATGCAAGTTCATACAAAAGCACTTATACATCTCTAGATTAACAAATACTAAAACATTTAGCTCTACAATGGTTGATCAATTAATCAGTAAGTCAAAACAAATTAATCTAAAGTGCATCCTAAGCAATTAAAGTGCTTCAGAAACATATAAAGCGCATCAAAAACTTTTAAAATGCAACCCCTTACATTCCTATTGCATTTAACTAAATAGTTTAAGAAGTTCATGCCAATGCACTTATACATCTTTAGATTAACAAATACTTAAACATTTTACCCTTTACATATAAATCATTCATAGTTTCTCTAGTTGTTTCGTGTGTTTCTACTACCCAAGTGTCCCATACAGTTTAGTCACACCCCTTGCTACTGTAATGACCGCACATAGAAGCATGTTATGCACAGGAAATTAAATATACTTATTAAATTATGTCATTACTCTGCGATTTTATCAGACTGAAATGTGAGCAATGGTTACCAGTGCTGAGCTATGCTTAGCACATGTAAGCATTGCTTAAATGTGAATGATAACAAGCAGTTAGCTCAGCTAAGCAGATTTGCACACTGGTAAGCATTGCTAAGTGAAGCCTACACAGTGTAAGCACCTACTCATTTAATCATGTATTAGCATCACTTGCCATCACGCAAACCCACGCATACCCACTTAAAGACCCTCAAAATTGCCTTAATCACTCTGTATCCAACAGCCCTTGTTCTGACTAGCAACAAAATAAACACCCCTTGCAGAACTTGAACCCAGGACCCTGAACACCATAGTCACAGCAATTTATCACTAAGCCATCTGAGCTGGATGGCTTTTGGATGTTTTTTCAAACATACCATGCATTACAGCCAGTTTACAATAGGGAAGAGACACTGTGCAATCAGGAAGGACTGGTATCACAAATATACATATGAAAAGAAACATATACATATAGAGAGAGATAGATATGTATGGCGATACATATATGTGTATAACAATATGTAGATATATTACCAATAAATACTGAGGTGTGTGTGTGTGTGTGTGTGTGTGTGTGTGTGTGTGTGTGTGTGTGTGTGTGTGTGTGTGTGTGTGTGTATCTATATCTATATATATATATATATATATATATATATATATATGGGTCCCCTTCACATGGTCGACAGTTCATTTGATCGACAGTTATTTGGTTGACAATTCATATGTTCGACAGGCAGATTTGCCCCCTCCCAAATGTTGTGCGACCCGGAGTTGATATATATAGTTAGGGGGCGTGGGGGGCACAGCCCCCCACATTGGGGGGTGTGGGGGGCAAAGCCCCCCACATAAAACTGCTTGTCGATCAAATGATTTGTCGATCAAATGAATGTCGATCAAATGAACTGTCGACCATGTGAAGTAGACCCATATATATATATATATATATATATATATATATATATATATATATATATACACACACACACATATACATGTCTCAAAATGCACATACAAACATATGCTGCTGATGGACCACCCATAACTGGGGCAGCATGTGCAGTTGGATACAAAAGAACCCATGACACTCACATCTGCCCCCCCCCACACACACACACAGTCCAGATAATAAGTGAACAGTACGCTGCTACAAAATCATGATAGGCGATACACAATGGTCAGACATACAATGACCTCTTAGCAAAATGACTAAAATGACTGAAGATAGTAAAGAGGAATACAACCAGCCAGTAATTCACACAAGTTTATTATACTCTGATGTCTTGTCCAAAGCCTTCAAGGAGTAAAACATTATAAGAAATACTTGCCTTAAACACAAAAAGCAATTAACACTTAATTACATTTAAATACACAGTTTCCAATTACACTCCTCATTTAACACCCTAGGGGATAAAGTAGCACATTTAAAAATATAAACTGATTCCGTACATAACAAGTGTTCTTTTATGAATGTTTGTTCAAACTGAGAAACAGAACCTTTCACAGAACAGTACCTTGTAACCCACTACGGCCCCCAATGGTGAGATATATTGAAATGTACAGCTATAGAACTGTCTTCTTTCTTATCAGTAATATGTCTCACATGTTCTAACAACTTAGTTTTAAAATAGTTGTTACTCTCCCCCACATAAAATATGTTGCAAGTGCATCTAAGACCATTCTCTATACACTGACCTCTTGAATGTACAGACTTCCACATGTTTTCCAGCCTTTCCCCTCAGCAGGAATGACAGCACTAAATAATGATAGACCATATACCCATCAAACTCCTACTGTATGACATCTGGACAAAGCCTGACATAATTAGGGACAGAAGCCCAAACACATGGCCATACTTGAAATATTGCTGTTATACACTGAAAATGTTGCTGGTGTTACAGGGTTTGTTGTAACATATATTTTCTGAGGGATATAAAGTCAGAAACACAAGTGGACATTAGCAATTACTGATTGCAATCACAAGAGTATGCTGATTTGCCAAGGACAACACCTGTCTAGGGAACAGACCAAATATAACAGGCAAACCTCTGACCATTATGTGGATCACCCTACAGTTGATAGCTATGCAGACACAGAACTTTGTCAGACTGAAACTCGTGCAGAAGTAGCATGTTCAGACAAACCCTGTTAAACTAGCAGTATTCAAAACATATAACAGCAATACTCACATTCTGCCCCTAAGCCTTGAACCTTCTCCACCATTTAGTTGGCTTGTCTCCACAAGTCTTGTTGTAAGAAGTATTAGCTCACACACCTCTAGGATGTCTTCCTCACAGGTAAGCTGCCATCTATTCAAACCACCTCTGTCACAAACAGTTAATACTTGAAAGCTGAACCAGTCTGAAGAAATAAAAAAAGATATATCTCTGAAAAATTCAGAAAAAAGGTATGTGAAACAAGTAAGCATGTAACTGAATGCAGTAGGTGGTCTGTAATAATGGAAATAGGGGTTTGAAAGAATATGTTTCTCAACAAGACTTGCTGTACTGATGTACTGCTGAACAGCACCCATGGCCATAGCATGTGGCTCTGTCTGTAGTGACATAGATCACAGCTCAGGCCCCTGACTCACCCATGAAAGGACAGCTGACATTTGGCAACTACTGTTGTGTCTGTCAAACACCACTGACTGTGCCACTGCTAGGCTAGCTACTGGGATGTTGTACATATCCATATATTACCTGTGCATATAACTATTATAAACATTTTCTCTTGTAAGTATAACAGAACTATACAGAGCATGTGCAGAGTAAAGTACTGTTGCAGAAGTGTGTATTGACATACATGTGATATAGTCAGTTCATACCATTCAGCTGTACAGTCTTATAAGTACATGTGTGCCTGATATCTGTAGACACTTACATATAGACTTGTGTTAGGTTAGGCAAACCATTGTCAAGTCTGTTAACAATGACACTGTAACATAGCCTATATATTAATGTGAGACATCCTCCAGGTTAGCACTGTGATAGCAAAGCCTACTCTGCAATCAACTTACTTATATATGTATGTAAATAAGTTGTGCATGTTCTACTTGTGTGTAATATCAGTTTCAGTGCATGCAACAGACATAAATGTTTACAGGTACTGGTTGTTGCATTGCATGATTATCAGATTGTAATCAAAGTGTGCAACTGTGTTATGACCCTCTGTCCATGCCTACCACAAACAGCTATCTGAACACCTACATACAGTGGATATCAGGAGTGTACACACCCCTGTTGAAATGCCAGGTTTGTGTATTATACAAAAGTGAGACCACAGAAAATCTTGTCAAAATGTTTCCCATCTTGAATGTGACCCATAACCTGTACAATTCTATTGACAAACAAACAAATCTGTTAGGGGAAAAATATAAAACATAAGAAATCTACTATAAACTGGTTGCATACATGTGCACACACATAAACCATTACTTGGTTGATGCACATCGTGCAGTAATCACAGCATTCTCTTTTTGTTTACAGACATGCCATCAATTAACAAGACTCTGATTAACCCCAAATAATGTTCAACACTCCTAGTAGGATTTATTTGACATTTGCCCAGTTGCCTACTACAAAAGACATGTGTGGCAGAGATCTTACAAAGCATTGAAGAGATCTCATCGTGGAAAGGTATCAGTCAGGAGAAGAGTAGAAAAAGTGTCCACAACATTGGATATACCATGGAATACAGTGCAGACAGTCATCAGACAGTAGATAAGATATGGGACAACAGTGACACTGCAAACACCTGGACGACCATCCAAAAATGGATGATTTGACAAGATGACAACTGGCCATGGAGGCTGACAGGGGACGGACAGCAACAATGAACAAGCTGCAGGAATGCCTGCCAAGTACTGGGCGTGTACCACATGTGACAACATTCTTCTGTATTTCCAGTATGTCTGCCCTATGGGGTAAGGTCGCTAGATGGAAACCTTTTCCTACACAGAAAAACATCCAGGGCTAGACAAACATTGTGAAACAGTACATCAAGTCTCCAAAAAGCATGTTGGACAATGTGTCATGGTCTGATGACATCAAGATTGAACCTTTGGCCCACAATTCTAAGAAGTATGTTTGGCCCAACACAACACTTTGCATCACCAAAAGCTCACCATTCCTCCTGGTGAAGCATGGTGCTGGCAGTATCATCAGTATCATGCTATGGGGTTGCTTTTCAAAAGCTGGAACTGGGCCTTTACTCAAGATGGAGGGAATTATAAACAGTTGTAAATACTAACTGGTTTTGTCCCCAAACCTTCAGTCATCAGTTAGAAAGGTGAAGATGAAGTGGGATTTTGTCTGTCAACATGAATATGACCCCAAGAATACATCAAAGTCAACAAAAGAATGGCTACACCAGATGGAAATTATAGTTTGGGAATATGGCAGCCAGACCTACATTCAATAGAAACTCTGTGGTTTGCCCTGAGCAGGGCTATGCACAAGATATGTGCTCAGTAACTGACATATTTGTAGCACTGTTGCAAGGAAGACTGGGCAAACATTACCAAGTAAAGATGTGCCATGATGATAGATTCCAACCTAAGACGACTGAATGCTGTCATTATCTCAACAGATGCTTCCACAAAGTATCTGTTTAAGGGTGTGCACACACATGCAACCAGCTTATTGTCCTGATTTCAATTTGCATATGTTTTCCCACAATAGATTGTTATGATTTCAGTTGCATTGTACAGGCTATAGCTCACATTAAAGGTGAGAATTGTGTTGAAATGAGTTATTGTGGTGTCAAGTTACAATAGCACAAAGACCAGGCATTGTAATAGGGCTGTGTACACTTACATATGCACTGTAACTGTATGGACTCAGCAATAACCTGACCTGTAAAAGCCGCCTCCACCAAGGTAGACTAATCCCTTTTGGTCAACAGCAGAAATACACAAACCACATAATAGGTTCCTATATTGCTGTACAGGGTCACATAGGTGCAGACAACAACTTGGAAGCGTGTCTACCTCTATCTGAACAGGCATGTAAGGTCATAGGTGACTCCATGTAAGGCTAACTATGAGTACAAATCACATATATCCACACTGCCAAGGCCAGCCACAAGGATGTCTCCACATATGTTGTCGGTTCCAGAGGCAAAAACACAATTCACCATGTACTGGTGTTAAATAATACCTCACACACACATGCCATAGCTATAGGCAACCTGCATCAGACAGGTTAGGGGTGAACATCACCCCATTCTCCCATCCCTATAAAGAGATATGCACATCAACTGCACCCCTCCCCTCATTATTGGTGAGCAGGTACATATTGCCCACTGAAAGGCAACAACAGCAAGTCTCCATGGGGCCTGATAACATCCCTGTCTGTATCCTTCATGAACTCAGGCAAGTGCTCACAGTTCCATCACACACCATATTCAAACACAGCCTCAGCAACATCCACACCCCATCCTCACGGAAGAAGGCCATTATCATCCCTCTACACAGAAATGACTGGTGAATAGAGGTTTATGCAATTAACTGTCCATCATTGAGAGGAATGTGACACATCAGGGCCAGGAGTGTAATGCAAGCTAATATTGTGCTGATAGATTACAGGGGTATGGTGTAGTTGTGAGTGCTGGCATGAAATATCAACTGCTGATGTGAAATTCAGTCCATACTGTTGATAACTGTGTAAGGTGCTATGATGTGTTTCACTGTTTATGTCTTCCAGGCAGGCTGCATCATGTGAAGAATCCACCCTACAGCACAGCAAAAACCACTGAGATTGTTGAGTTTATGATACAGCACTACAACATAATGTTTTCCCGTAGTCAGAAACATCTGCAGGAGAGGACCGCCCTGTGTAATGACCTAGTCCACAGGGTAAACGATATTGGGCTGCACACAAGAACATATGAGCAGGTCTGTCATCATGCTACTGAAATCCTACTTAATGCCCAGTGAAGGGCTGCTACCATAGCCAGGGAAGCAACAGCCACAGGTGGGGGCCCACTCATGTAGATCCCACTGACAGCACTGGAACAACTCCTCGCCAACCTTGGGGCACCCATCCCAAGAACACAAGATGTCCATGAATCCAGCACTGTGGATGTGGGTGCCCCCGATACAAATGGATAAGGAGCATGCAGGTAAGGCCCTATTGCACATTACTAGAGTACTTTAGCATACATAACTTGTATCAGTAGAGTATCTACATGCACATGTCAGATAGGATAGCAGTTGTGGATAGCATTTGGTAATGCACATAAGTCTACATCTATGGTGATGGGCAGCATATTTCATACTGTTGGGGGTTGTATTGTTAATGTGCACAAATGCTGCTTCCCCCTGTACCAAGGCCACATGTTGACAGTACTTCTCTCCCACACCTATTTAGCTCCCTCTGGTCTACTGGGACAGCAGCCTGAAGCTGGTGAGTATGAAATTGTTCTGTTGTGCTTTGGCAATACCCCAGGCATGTTAAGGACATGCAATTTACCATGCGCACAACTATCACTAATAGTCATATTGCTTTATGTACATGTTCACTTGTGGTGGGGTTAACTGCATTGCATCACAGTGGTCACCACAGGGGCCTATCTGAGGAGAATTTAACATTCCTGTAGCATACCTCACAACTTGTCATTGCAAGACGTCTAGACAGAGACCAGCAAAATGGGGTGGATGAATGGCCTAAGGTAGGGACATGTGTGAAACATGATGAAATACAACATGAAAAACAGCACCAAAGCACTAAATTGCTTCACCACAAACGAAAAACAAGAATCCAAGCAGTTCTTTAATTGGTAGTAGATTGTGTATATATACTGTGTAAAACGTACTTGTTGTTACTCCTTGAAGGCTGATTGTGGCTGAGGCACTAGAGAAATAAACTGTCTGACTGTTTACATGTGTGAAACATTACTGGTATACAGTGGATATAAAATGTGTACACACCCCAGTTAAGATGCCAGGTGTTTCTAATACATACAAATTGGGACCACAATATGGCACTCCACACCTCTTTCAACCTTTAATGTGACCCATAACATGAACAGTTCACTTGTAAAACCAAGCATCTGGACTCATGTATTACACCTACAAGCCTGGACCAGTGAGAGGGTGGCAGACGTTGTATCAGCATGATGTTTCAGTCAGGTATGATACCTTATGCTGCCATATGTGTCAGTACACTCACTGTGGCTTATTTGGCAACAATATCACATACATGGGCATTGTTAAGGCACACAGACAACTTATAGGTTGCAAACATCTGGATATTCCAGACACATCTGTACAGAGGACTGCACAATATTTTAACATGCTGCATGAGAGGCAGATGCTGTTACCATACTATATAAAGTAATGGCATCAGGGGGTGGTCACCAGCTGTGTATGGTACACACATCAAAATGGTATAAGACACACAAGATAGGATCCATACACACAGCATTATTGGGATTAGAACCCCTGCCTAGCTAGTTATTTCTACAATAATGTTACACAGTTATCAGACACAGCACAGAGCTTATACATTTTCATCTAGTCCAAAGGTACTTCTAAGGTGGATGACATCAACAGGAGTACTAAATTGGGGTGAGGGGAAGTGTAAAGGGTGGTACACAAGTGAAAATGGTATAACCCAGACAGTACATGATTTTCACACAAACAGTTGCCAATACTGGGATTAGAATTCCTGTCTATCTAGTTATTTCTACTATAGTGTTATGCAGTTATCAGACACACCACAGACCTTATACATTTTCACCTACTCCAAAGGTACTTTTAAGGTGGTTGACATCAACAGGACTACTAAACTAAAGTAAGGAAAGTGTAAAGGGTGGTACACAAGTGAAAAATGGTATAACTCAGACAGTACATGATTCTCACACAAACGCACAAACAGTTGCCAGTATTGGGATTAGAACTTCTGCCTATCTATCTACTATAGGGTTACACAGTTATCAGACGTGCCACAGAGCTTATACATTTTCACCTAGTCCGAAGGTACTTCTAAGGTGGATGACATCAACAGGACTACTAAATTGGAGTGAGGGGAAGTGTGAAGGGTAGTACACAAGTCAAAAATGGTATAACCCTACATGATACTCTCTCTCTCACACACACACACACACACACACACACACTTACTTGCCAGTATTCAGATTCAATCCCCTGCCTATCTAGTTATTTCTACTATAGTGTTACACAGATACCGCACATGCTACAGAGCTTACTGGACTTACAACTGGCCAACCTGTTGATAACTGCACAGCTGAGGTAAAGTATTGCAGGTGGCAGAAAGTCTGCTTTCAGTTTCTTCCGTACATCTTGCTACTTATTTCTGTCTTGCACTTCAAATAGCATTATATCTTTGCATTTCAACAGGTTATTGTATCAATAAGTGTAGCATACCTGGGAGCCATCAGCAGTACCCATTCATCATAGAATTAGCCCCAGTACTTACTAGTTATAGCCACCACTCCTGACATGATTGAAGTGTGTTTTTCTCTGCTTTCACCCATTAACCTAGTGCACTTGTCTATTCTGAGGCACTGTTACAACTGCCTCATCTACACAGACAACCATCTCCTCTAAACTACAAACACTCAAACCTGTGAGAGTTACCTCTATATCACCAAATGTGGAAATATATACTCTCCAGCAAAGACTGGACTAGCTGGTCAAGGGGATAAGATCAACACCTGCATCACACCATGTGGAACATGTAGCTCACCACAACACCCACTAAGACAGCCCTGTCATACACTGGAAAGCCACACACACACCATCACAGAGGCACTCAATGGACATTTACCCAAATAGCACAGACCAGCAAGGCCAACACCCACTCAGACACCACAACATAGCACATGCCAAAGGACACATATGTCACCTACACAGTGTGCCCCTCAACCTAAGCTCCTAAGGCTAACCACCTTGAACAATACAATGATCATGGGTGACTCAATACTGAGGCACACACATATCACACTCACTAAGTTGATTGTGGAGCAGGTAACAGCCAATTGTCTATCACATGCCAGCATCCAACACATGACACACCCAGTCATGACACTCCACAACAACTACAAGTATCACTCTGTATCCATGTGGGTGTGAATAACCTGGGACACACCTCCATGGACTATAAGATGAGACACATGGTTGAACTCTCGGATTATATGGTCCAGGTAGGTGTGACAGTAGCCCTGAGCAGTACACTGCTGTCACCCAGAATTATGCTGCTGTACTGCTAACAAATGATTGACTGCAACATTGGCTTATTTGTTGTGTGTCATTCTCAGGGGATCTAGTATCTCTCTGCTTGGGATAACATGATTGACAGACCTCAATGCCTTGCCACAGATGTCCTAAATCTGTCAGCTCTGCGTTTCCAGGTACTGGCTAAGTGTCTTGCCACCTGTATACTGCCTTATTAGGCAGTGTTCCAAATCAAATTACTACTGTAACAGCTAGACCTGTGTGCAATCTGAGGGTCATGCTACTCAACAGTAGACATCTAACTGTCAAGATGCAGTTACTCAAAGCACTCCTCAAAGTGGAGGACACTGACATTTGTACTGTAATGGAGAGGTGGTTCACAGCAGCTGAGTGCAGCCCTGCATTAACAGGCTGTGATACATTCCACAGCTCTCAGCCTCCAAACATGGACCACACCTCCACAGGTGGTGTTGTCTCCATATTCATAATGGATATGCACACCTCCAACTAGCCTGATCTGCAAAGCCATGGAATGCATTATCATGGAACACATAAAATAAGACATTGGCAACCTCCAAACACTGGACACCACTCAGTTTAGTTTTGCAAAGGGCCGATCTTGTCTCCTCAACCTGATTGACTTCTTCAAATCAGTCTCCAGAGCCATGGATGAGGGCAAGGCAGTCCACACAGCCTATCTGGACCTTGCCAAGGCCTTCAATACCATCCCGCACTCTGGAATCATAGAATCCAGATTAAGCTGGGCATTAATCCCTACGTCACTCGATGGGTTGCCAACTGACTTACTGACAGAACCCACACTGTAAAAGCAGCGGACTCAAAATCCAGCTCCAGACAACTGACAAGTGGAGTACCTCAGGGTTCAGTCCTGGGACTTATCTTGTTTGGCACCTACTTCTCTGAAGTACAGGCCAGCACTAAGAAACCCTGGCTAACAAAGTTCACAGATGACTGCAAACTGGGAGCCATTATTGAATCCTCAAATTATGTGGATATTCTATAAAAGGGCCTTACAGAAACAGATGCTTGGTGCCAGAGCCATGGGATCAAGCTCAATGCCAAGAAATGTATAGTTATCCCCTTTGGGAAAAAACATGTACCCATGAATTACCACATAAGTGGCAGTACACTAAACACCGAAAGTGTGATAAGGAACTTAGGGACACAGGTGGACAGTGGTCTCACCTTTGATAACCACATTGCCACAACAGTCAGGAAATATTTTTATGTGGCACACCTCATCAATAAGGGCTTTTCATCCAGAAAAAAGAGGTCATTGTCCCACTGTACTCATCCCTCATTAGACCCATTATAGAGTACAACACCCCATTTGGTATGTACCTCATGAGACATCTGCAACAACTGGAAAGGCCACTGAAATACCTCACTAAAAAAATCACAAGTCTAAAGTAGATGCCCTATGCTGACCGTCTAAAAAAACACCAGCAATACTCTGTCGCATATCACCTACTCAGAGGTGATCTCTGCTTAACATACAAGGCCATGTCAAACCCAGAGCTGTTGGACATGCTACACTTAAATAAATCCCAATCCCTCAGAGCCACATGCTCCAGGGATCTAAACCTGGTCATCACAATGAACAAAACATGCTGGAGAGATAGATTCCTGACCCAGAGACTCCCCATACTCTGGAATAGATTGCCAATACATGTCAAGCTGAGTGCCTCTTTGGCCCTCTTAAAAAGGAACCTTGATGATTGGATGGGAGATAGGAAATTCATCCTGGGGATCACATCAGTCACCCTGCTAGACAGGGGACCAGGAAAGTAAATATTCTGGGAAGAAATAGCCAGGGAATTGTTATGGCTAGGCTTGTATGGGCCCTAGGGCTGATAGCCTAGTACTGGCCTATGAACCTATGAACCTCCAGACTAGTATCCCAGCATAATACATTGGAGGTACATCTGGCACAACTGCCTTTGGGTAATAGTGCAATCCAGACCATAGCCTGCTATGGGTCCCCATCTATGTCCCTAGACTGTCAATGCACATTCCTCAGCACCCTGGCATCTATGAAGGTCCAATCCAACACTGATATACTAGGACGCTACAACTACACCTCCATCACCTGGGGAAAGTAGCTAAGCACCAGTACACTGGCCCAACACTTCTTGGAATTCATTATTTCCAATGCCCTGGACCGGCTCATACTGACCCCCAGTAGAGGATACATCAACTTTGACCTGTGTTGATTACTTACATATGGGACTGTTGCTTGACCACAGTTGTCAATCCTTACCTGGTCAGATCCACACATGATGTAATCAACATGGAACTCAACATCTCACCCCCATCCTCCCCACCCACAAAAGTAACCACCATGCAAAACTTCTCAAAGTAGACTTTGCAGTCATAAAATCAGGGGGGATGACTTCACTGCATCCATACCAATGGGAAATAGCTGCATGACTGTCAAATCATACACATATGCACTGTACAAACATGTACATGAATGGTAATACCCATAGCCAACAGCACCCAGACACTGTCCTCCAAACACTGAAAGCCAATGTGATTTCCCCCTGCCATTACTAAAGTGTACAACAGAAGGAGGACACTGTTGCAGAAATAGGTGGCATCCCAAGACACACACACACACACACACACACACACACACACACACACACACACACACACACACATCCACACACACACACTTACTTGCCAGTATTCAGATTAGAACCCCTGCCTATCTAGTTATTTCTACTATAGTGTTACACAGCTACCACACATGCTACAGAGATTACTGGACTTACAACTGGCCAAACCT
The DNA here is from genome assembly GCF_019279795.1 of Protopterus annectens. Lineage (NCBI taxonomy): Eukaryota > Metazoa > Chordata > Ceratodontiformes > Protopteridae > Protopterus > Protopterus annectens. Next base: position 1,577,732,185 of record NC_056746.1, on the reverse strand, counting down.
GCTGATAACTGCACAGCTGAAGTAAAGTTTTACAGGTGGCAGAAAATCTGCCTTCAGTTTCTCCCATACATCTTACTACTTCTTTCTGTCTTGCACTTCAAATAGCATTATAGCTTTGCATTTCAACAGGTTATTGTATCAATAAGTGTAGCATACCTGGGAGCCATTCAGCAGTACCCATTCATCACAGAAATAACCACAGTACTTACTAGATATGACCAACCCTCCTGACATGATTGAAGTGCGTTTTTCTGTGCTTTCACCCATTAACCTAATGCACTTGTTCATTCTGAGGCACTGTTGCAGCTGCATCATCTACACAGACAACCGTGTCCTCTACACTACAAACACTCACACCTGTGAGAGTTACCCCTATATCACCAAATGTGAAAATATGTACTCTCCAGCAAAGACTGGACTAGCTGGTCAAGGGGATTAGATCAACACCTGCACCACACCATGCAGAACACATAGCCCACCACAACACCCACTAAGACAGCCCTGACATACACTGAAAAGCCACACACCCACCTTCACAGAGGCACTCAATGGACATTTACAAAAATAGCACAGACCAGCAAGACCAACACCCACTCAGACACCATGACATAGCATCCCCCCACCCACAAAGGTAACCACCTTGCAAAACCACTCAAATGTAGACTTTGCAGTCATAAAATCAGGGGGGGTGACTTCACTGCACCCATGCCAATGGGAAATAGCTGCATGACTGTCGAATCATACACATATGCACTGTACAAACATGTACTTGTACTATAGTGTTACGCAGTTATTGCATGGGTTACAGAGCTTATACAGATAGTAGGTATTCAAATGTTACTTCTAAGGTGACTGACAGCAGCAGATCTTGTACAGATGGCCAATGTCATGTGTACTGAGTGGGAACAGTCTGCAAATACTTACACCTACAGACACATACACACACACACACACACACACACACACACACACACACACACACACACACACACACAGGCAGGTGATGTGATATTAACAACTGAACCTCAGTACTATTACACAATAGAGCTCACCATTTATGCTTGCACATGCAACTGTTTAAAACCAGTATGCCACTGTCCACAGCAGGACATCACTGTATGCCATTCAGGGTACCCATGTGTATGACCCATGCTGGTGTGTGTGTCCCCCTGCGTCTCTTGGTCTATCACTGTCTGTCACTTCCCCACATCTATCTGTGTGCATGCTTGACATATATAGTTATCTATTGGCCATATATTTATGCCTGTGTGCCACACACTACAGATGCAGATGTATCACATATGGGCCACATACAGCTAGTTGGGGATAATCCTGTCTGTTGTGTGTGTGTAGAGGCAGTTAAGGTATAAATAGCTGTTTGTATGCACAGATATATCTACACAATATAGTCATAACCATTGTAGACTCCAACATGTCGTGTGATTTTCTAAGTATAGGAGCATGCCCAGTGTGACCTTGTATAGTTAGAGTGGGACTTCATTCTAAAGATAAGTGTACTCCAGTCCAGGGTTTTGTGTGCTACAGACATACCTCTCAGGAGTACCGAGGACTTTCCCCTGGGTAATAGTTTGTTTTGGCAGACATGTTCTGACATACCTGTATTCTAACACTGCACTGAGTGTCAGACATCCTGAAATCATCACAGTGCTGTACCAGAGGAATACTAGTAGTCTGATGTGTAGATGGATATTATGATGGCAGCTATGTATATTCTTGCTCAACAAGGCCAGTTGGGAGATGTGGCTACAGCCAGTTGAGTGATAGTCCAGCAACTTGTTGATATACTGGCTGGGGATCTTCTGCTTCTGTGGTATCTGTGTAACCTGAGATGTCATATCCTGGTGTGGCAATACCTCTGTGCTGTACATTTTTGGCACATTGTTTAGCTGTTTGGCTAGAGGTTTTGTCCAATCTGCATAAACATGTGTTCTTATGGCAAGTTATTTGGGTTCTTATTGGAACATCGAATTTCCAATTGTTCGAATCACTAAAGGTCGACTTTTAATGATCAAACAATTGGAAATTAAAAATGTTTAAAATAAACATAAAAAAAGAAAAAGTAAAGGGTGTAGGCAGGGGGACTGCACCCCCACACCCCCCACTACTTAAATATACCAACTCTGAGATCGCGCTACAGTGTAGGAAAGGGAAATCTTCCCTTTCCACACCATAGTACATTAAAGTGCAATCTCAAAGTCGGTATACTTATGTAGTGGGGGGTGTGGGGGATACAGGGGGCTTGCCCCCCTGCTTTAACCCGTCAGGTTACATTTTCTTTTTTTCTTTCTTTTTTTTTTAATTTCGAAGTTACGGAACTTTGATCATATGGTGTCGACCATATGGTATTTGAAGTTCCGTAACTTCGATATTGTAATAGGTAACTAAGTTATTTCAGTATAATTGAAGAGTGATGTTACAAAATATTGACAGACATTCCTGTATCAGCCTACATAACCTTCAGACAATTCCCACTACTGCAAACCCCTCACCCTACCAACTTTCTCAGTATGACAGGGCAATATTTACAACACATGACTATCATTGTGCCTTTGTTCCACATTTACTTCTGCCCCTGTCAGACATGTTGCTGTCAGAGGTTTGGCATTATGGGTGTGGGTACAGACTGTACTGTACTGTGCAGGCATGTCCATTATATATAAAAGCAGACATAAAACAAGGAAAAAAGCCACATTGGCAATGACCACTGCCAACAGTAGCACAAAACACAATTATTCACAAAAGCCCTAGCACATCGGCTACACAGCCCTCAAGATGTCCAATATATGTGTAGTATATTCCACATAGCACTTTGCCTTCCAGGTATGTTATTGGCAGAGCAATAGGTATCACTGACATGCATAATCATTGGTACAACAGTTGTCTGCACATGGCCCTGTGACAAACAGCCTGTACCTAGGGCAGTGCAAGATGACAACCAGGAGAACATGCTGGCCAGATCCTCACAGTATTAACTACATGTGCACATAGCTCATTGACCCCTGCATATTAAGCACATGCAACATGTTTTCATGTATATTAGGACAGCCCTACCAGTCTGTGTTATGCTGCTTTTTCCCTGCAAACATACATGTTACTGCATCACTGTGGGTATATGGGGTGGCATACCTGTCAACTGTAGACATTTGCAGACACTGCTGATATCTGCTTTACATTTTGTTTCCATTTACCATGGTATTGTGCCCTGTCTTGGGGACTATGGGCATATCAGTTAGTGAGATTGTACTGGCATACATTTCATGCCAGATGTGTTACCCTTCAGAGCCTTACTGCCACTGCGAGACCTGCTGTGTTATGACTGTGTGGGTCTGTGGGGGGGGGGGGGTGATTCCATATTGCTGCCATTTGTGGAGCTTTGCAAGACATTTCTCTCCTGTTTTCTACAGCTGACTTGGTGTGTAGGTCTGAGGGATGGGTATGGGACCACACACTGACATCCATTGCTGTGGGCTATGACCCCCTCCAGTTAGTTGCCCACACACATATACTGCTGTGGGATTTACCACCTAGGGTACTAATGCATAGTGTTGGGAGGCCAGTATTGGGCAGACATTACCTGGTGTGTCACATAGCTGTCAGTTGTCTGTTACTCTCCAAGTAGTCCACCCCATTCCCTTGCATGCATGCAACAGTACCATACAAATGCTAGCAGTACATAGCGATACATTAATTTACTGTTAAGGCAACTGACTTACCTTGTGCCTGTGGCAGTTGTGTGTACATTGCTTGAGGGCTGCCTATGTTGGATGCACACAGTACACTGCCTATACATGGTAAGTTACAGGTAGTGTGATGTGTGTGTCCTCCCTTTTTACTGTGCATGCAAGTAGAGAGAGGTGTCATTCCCTGGGTCCCTACAGTGTCAGTGTGTGTGCTATGTATTGCCTCTTTGCCAAGGCCTGAGTATACTGCACATGCCTCCATTTGCCGGCATGGGCAGGCTCAGGGGGTTTTTCATCTGATTCCCTCTGTGCCTGTGGGGACCTTGGCAATGGTGGGGGGCTGTGAGGCCCTTCCCCATCCTGTTTCTGCTGCAGCTGTTTCCGCAGGATCATACTGTGTAGCATGGCACATACTATGAACATGTGTGCACATGTGGCTGGAGAGTACTGCAAGACTCAACCAGATATGTCCAGGCAATGGAACTGTGACTTGAGCATCCCAAACACACAGTCTATAATGACCCTGGTTTGTGTGTGTGCCTCATTATGGCATTCTTACATGGGTGTGTCTATATTTCTGATAGGTGTCATCATCCACGGCTCTAGTGCATAGCCAGCATCCCCCACCAGATGACCATACAGGATGTCCCCCCTGGCAAATCCCTGATACAGCTGTGAGGAATGCCAGATGTGGGAGTTGTGATAGCTTCCAGGGCTGTCAGCACACACACATTCATGATAATGTCCTGGGCATTGCACACAACCTGGCAGTTGATGGAGGGGTAGCCCTTGCAGTTTATGTAGACCCTACCCTGCTCACCGGGTGGTGCTTTGATGTGGATGTGCATCCAGTCTATTGCACCCAGTACCTCCAGGTAGTCTTCTACAAGGTGGAAGAGATGCACATTGCTGTACAACTCCTCACAAGTGTGGGGGAAGTATATGTGCTCATGAGCATGTGGTAGCATGGCATCCAGAAACTGGTGGAGTACCCTGGATGCAGATGCCTGTGAGACCCCCCATGATGTCCCCAGGAGGCCTTTGGAAAGTACCTGTAGCTAGTACTCTTAAGGCTACACATACCTTAGTATCCACTGGGATGGGTTCGCCTCTGTTTATTCTGGCTCTGAGGTGAGGTCAGCACAGCTCAACAAGTTGCTGAAGTATGTCCCTGTCCACCCTGTAGTGCTCTACTATCTCCAGATCATGTAGCCCTGGTAGGTTACCTTGGGTCTGAACACTCTTCTCCTCCTCCTCAGTCTGAAGCGGTTGTCAGCATTATCCTCCTCTCCGCCATCAGCCTCTAGCACATACTGATGGATCAATGCAATGGCAGCCCCTAACATTTTTCAAGTTAAAATTCCCCCACATGTAATAATAAGATTTTATACAAAAAAAAAATCCCCCACATGTATAAATCAATGGTGCAGAGTTTGTGGGAAAATACAGACTGTAAGGTGCTTCCAAACGTTTTACCGTTGTGCTGCAGATGCTGCCTGTGTGATTTGCTGTCTATAATACATTCCAGCTTCCAGCTATATTACTCATGGCTTTGAATTGACCACTGTGAGTGTTAGAGGCATTAGTGGTAATTTGTGCATGATTGTCTTTATTCTGCTGTTGCCCTTTTTTGAATTTTTTTAACTTACGTCTCCTCCCATTTTCAGCTGTGCAGCTACTTACTACCTCTATTGCTGAGTGTTTTCAATAGCCCATTGTGAGTTGCAAGAGTCCCATATTAGTGATTCCTACTTCATTTCTCCTTTATTGTGCTGTTGCACTTAATTTTTCTTTCTTTTTGCATCTCCTCCCATTTTCTGCTATGCAGGCACCTGCTAGTTGTATTATTGGCTGCTTTTAATGGCCCATAAAGAGTCACAGAGTGTCACATTACTAATTTGTACTGAATTTCCCTTGTTCTGTTATTTCCTTTTTTTTCCCTATATCCTTCCTGTTTAAGCCCGGGGCGTGCCACGCAAACACGTTGAGCTAGTTTAAACAACGCTTTGAAAAACAGGCCCTGCCCTGGATGCAAACATGCTTACTGTTTATGCGCTTAGCTAAGCACCCCCCCCCCCCTCACTTAGTTGTGCTTAGCTAAGCACAAACCTGGGCAACAGAGCTCCAATGTGCTTACAGCAAGCATGACATACCCCCTTTTGATGTCATCTAATTCTACTCTTACACAGCCCTGTTTCAGCACCTACACAGTACAGTTTTCATCAGCAAATGAGCTGATTAGCATACTGCATGGTTTTCCATGCAGGAACAGTGTAAGGCCACTCATGCACATGAAAACAGCAAGGACCCGGATTGCTCGGTGGCCATATTATGTGCAGGAGCGGCTGCACTGCTCCTGCACAGACTTTTCATGTTCATGAATCCCAGGGATTGATTCATCTACATCACTGAGTTTCAGATGAAAACATTAAGTATAATTTTGCAATTCCTCATTTCACAATCGAGACCACACATGGAGTATAGTTATGGATTTTTGGTAATTGAATTCCCAATAAATAAATAAATAGCATATAAATCTTCCTGAAATAGAACAAAGGAAGATAACCGATAGATTCAAGGATAAGAAATTCAGCATCTATTATTATAGCCTCATTAGTTGTATGCACTGTACAGAGTAATGAGCAGAAGACATGAGACATCACAAAAGCATTCACTTTCATTAAAAGTCTTAGCAGGGAAATAAATGGCACTCTTGACTACCCTACCTGTGAACGAGCATTACTGAGAATGCTCCAAAAAGTACCTTCAGAACCAAACATGGACCAAGGCAGACATAGAAATTGTTCACGGGGCACACAGAGAATAAAGGAAAATAGAGGGCAATAAAAATGTTGAAAAATAAGGGGGGACAGCTGCAAATATGTGATATATGGGGGCACAGTCAAGCAGAGGACAAAGGATTTTCCATAAACTAGCATTCAGTGACATTTAATTTTTCTTGAGAAAAGTCCTTATTTCTGTTATAAACATTTTTCTGCAGTAGTATCTACAATGTGATGTCACAGCTTTCATCACATTCATAGGTACAGAAGAGGGATTCAAAATAAACCAGATTAATATAGGATGGGACAAGTTGGTAAAACAAATTTAATACAGTAAAAACACCAAAATAATGACCATGCCAACATTGCTGCATTAAAATTATTTTTACAAGTCCTGCGACCACATAATTATGTGAGCTGTATTCATCATTTGCTTCTATCTAGGTTTTAAGGAGTCAGAGATTTTTTCAGACCCCCGCCGCAAACTACTGAACTGAATATTGCATGTTAGTCTGAAAGGAAAAACTGCCTTAGCAGACTTATAAAAGTACACACACTTCTAAATCTACAATTGCCTATATTTATATATATATATATATATATATATATATATATATATATATATATATATAAATAAAGCAGGTTAGTAGAAATAACCCAGCTATGAGCAGCATCAACTGTCAGTGTGTTAACATTTGTTTGGGGGTTGCCTCCCAACAGCACTTGCTAAAGTTAAAATATTTCTCTGATAGTGTTTAAATATTTAGTTGATTTTGATCTCCAGTACAGCAGATGAATGAATGCATATTGCGAAGGGGAGACTACAGAAGTACCCAGTATAACAATACAGCAAAATATCATGTATCTAACCTTGACAGTAACTGTTTCAGGTCCCTGAGAAATAAACTATGACATATTTCAGCAGCATTCCTCTGCTTATGTGAGCATCTGTTTTTTTAACAATACAAAACTCTGAATGTTCAGGATTTCCAGTTAGTAATCTGATCATCACCCACAGGATTGGTTTTCAGCACTGTGTGGACAATGCCCTGTTAGCAGCTATCATTGGCTGTTGTTTAATCCGAGATAACTTGGCTGCTTCATTTCTGGGCTGTTACCTGTAAGCTGTAACTAGCAACATTTTTCATCTTCATTTACACACAGCAAGTAGTACAAGATTATGTTTCTGGTACTTACTGGCTTCCTGCATTGGCATACTGGACATAGAGTGATTAGTTGTAATTGTTTCAATTGTGCCATATGCTGTAATTTTATCCTTTGGTAATCTTTTTAACAAATGTGCATTTCTCTCTGGAAATTCCAGGTCTCAAGAATCAGATGAGGTATGGTGCCTTAATTCTTATATTTTGTTATGCTTAACTTAATGCTAAAATGACTACAATAGTGCTTTATGTTCCATTTTTATCTTGACCTAGAATAAACCCACAATGTTCTCAATTTTTCACCTTTCGATAGAATGCTTGCATGTGTTGAACACAAATCTTGCATTTTTTCATTTCATTTTCTTCATATCTACTTAATGATATACAAACATATTAATGATTTAGAAAGATATGCTAGAACAAAGCTGATAAAAGTTTCATAATTATGCTTATCTATGTATATTTGTTTCCCACTAAACAGTGTGGTTTGCAAGCAGAGTGATAGTAACACAATTTCTAGGCTGCTTTGCCTACTTTTAGCAATCACTATTTTTGGTAGTAAATATCTTCATTAAAATGCCATATAGTTTGTCTTGTAGGTCTCAGTGTTTCATCAAAAACTCTGCCGTGTCTTTGCAAGACATTATAATAATGTTAATTATTAAGAGATTACTGTTTCAAATCTACTGCCAATCGTGGCAACCCCTTACTGGGAAAAAGCCGAAAGGCAAACAACAACAACATTAAGAGATTACTGTTCTATTGTATGTTTTGCAAGTCGGTGTTTTGAATTTATCTTTCACTTTTATTGTGTTCAATGCTGATATCTGTGCTGGTTATGCAATAAAAATGTATAAGTTATGTAGAGATTCAGTTAGTTTTTGTTAACCAGATAAAGCCTGCTATTTCATTCAAGAGTCCTGCATTATACAAATGAAAAGACCAAACTAGTTTAAAAAATTCAGCCTGTTAGATGTAGGCTTTTTGTAGCTCATTCCTTAAAACACTCAAGAGATACCAGCACTCAGTGAAATTCAGTCACTATACTTCGGGGCAGGTGGACTCATAAAGAGACAAATTCCAAGCATGATGTTCCATCAGAAACATCACAAAGGCAATCATACAGATTTTTTTTTTTTAGTTAAGGTTGTCACCATGTCATGAAATACATATATTTATTTTTCCTTTTAGATTAACTACCACTTTACATGTTTTGTGCACTTACAGTGTTACATTTCAGATTCCCTAAAGCCCTCCCTGCCTCATACAAAATGAGACAGTCATATGCATACAAGTGTCATAGAAATGGTATCTGTCATAACCATACAGTTTTAAAGGGAAAAGATGGTATTGCTGGTTTAGATGCTTTGGCTTTATTGAATACGTATGTCCAGAATGGTCTAAATGAAGGGGGGAGAGAGAGAAAGAGACAGTGAGACAGAGAAAAACAGAGAATGAAGAGTAAAGATGAAGTCTGAAGGTGCATGAATGCTATGAGTAACAGATCAGCCAATGAGTCAGTGAGATCATCTGACTCATGGTAAGAAAAGGAAGGCAATCAGTTTCCAAAGGGTAAAGAGTTGTAGAAAGAGAAAGACTGATCTAATCAGCCGAGTCTCTGTTCAGTGACTGCTTTGAGTCATGCGATAGATGACAAAAATGGTGCAGGTTATACACAGGATGCTACTGCTCAAAACAGAGAATCCCTTCGTAACCATGGTGTAGCCAGCTCAGACAGCACAAGAGAACATGAGGATGATGCAGATTTCCATATCTCACATATCATGCATTTCAAGGATATAGTGGGGATTGCAATAAATAATATAATATAATATAACAATATAATATAATATAATATAGTATAATATAATATAATATAACATAACATAATATAATATAATATAACATAACATAACATAACATAACATAATATAATATAATATAACAATATAATATAATATAATATAACATAATATAATATAATATAATATAATATAATATAACATAATATTTGGGTAGTATATCATTAATGAATCTGTAAGTCATTGTAGTCCAATAGTTACAAGCTACTGTCTTCAAAAATCTTAGTTTCATTTTTTTAATTTTTAAAGGCAAGTCAAAGTGACATATTTTCACCTTAGATTTTTGGAATTTAATCAGTAATGGTTACATCTGCGTGACCACATTAGTCTACCTAGTCAAGTCCATTTACAGAGGAGACCCTGAAAGATATGCATACTGGATCTTATTACTGAGAAGTACAAAATAAAACAAATTTAATATGGCACCTGATTAATACTGACCTGCATTAAAACTGAAAGACTTCTTGTACACAAATCATAATTCTTCTTAAATAACTGCAAGAGCAATCTCTACAAAGGAGTTATTTATGTGTGGAAATTGCCTCAGTGCCTTTAACACAGGTGTACTAAGAAGAGGCCAGAGTTTCGTGAGAGAGCCACATGGCCTAATAAAATGAGTTAATCCATTAATGGTTTTAAAGCAATGATATAAATGCTGTGTATCTGTTAATGGTTTTAAAGCACTGATATAAATGCTGTGTATCTGTTAAGGGTTTTAAAGCAGTGATATAAATGCTGTGTATCTGTTAATGGTTTTAAAGCAGTGATATCAATGCTGTGTATCTGTTAATGGTTTTAAAGCAGTGATATAAATGCTGTGTATCTGTTAATGGTTTTAAAGCAGTGATATAAATGCTGTGTATCTGTTAATAGGTTAATAGGTTCATACTAGGCTATCTGCCCTAGGGCATTTATAAGCCTAGCCAGAGTGTGTTTGGCTTTTGCCACCCATTTTAAATTAATTTTGCTATGCCTTTTTTTGAGGTTAGTATACTGTGCCTCTATCTAACAGTGACACAGAAGTGATAGCCAGGGTAAATCTACGATCTCCCATCCGCTCATCAAGATTCCTCTTGAAGAGAGTCAGTGTGGGACTCTGCCTAACCTGGACTGGAATTTTATTCCAGAGTGAAGGGAGCCTCTGGGTTATGAATCTGTCCCTCCAGCATGTCCTATTTATTTCAGTGATGAGGTTCAAGTCTCTCGAGCGCGTAGCTCGATGGGATTTGGATTTTCTGAGGTGCAGCATGTCCGTTAATTCCGGGTTGGACATGGCTTTATATGTCAGGCACAGATCGCCTCTGAGCAGGCGGTATGCCACTGAGTAGAGCTGGAGTTTCTTTAACTGGGCAGCATATGGCATCTGTTTGAGCCCTTTGATCCTCTTGGTGAGGTACTTTTGGGGTCTTTCCAGTTGCTGCAGGTGTCTGGTAAGGTACATCCCAAAGGGGCATTGTACTCAATTATGGGCCTGATGAGGGATGAGTAAAGAGGCACGATGACCTCCCTGATCTAGATGTGAATCCCTTCATGATTAGGTGGGCTATATAAAATGTTTTTCTAACCACTTTGGCCACCTGGTTGTCAAATGAGAGATTGCTATCAACTTGGGTCCCCAGGTCCCTAATGACTTCTTCTGTACTTAATGGATTACCACCTATGTGGTAATTTGTGGGCACTTTATTTTTGCCAAAGGGGATGACTATACACTTTTTGGCGTTTAGCTTGAGGCCATGGCTCTGGCACCAGTTGTCTGTTTCTATGAGGCCCTTTTGGAGGATGCTTGTGTCGGCTAGAAAGTTGATTATGGCGCCCAGTTTGCAGTCATCTGCAAACTTGGTCAGCAACAGTCCTTCCGTGTTGACCTGTACTGCCGAGAAATATATACCGAACAAGAGAGGTCCCAGGACTGAGCCTTGTGGGACGCCACTTGTAACTGGTTTGGAGTCTGACATGGCTCCAGCAATTCTAACCATGTGGGTTCTGTCCTTGAGCCAGTTTGCAACCCATCTAGTGTCATAGGGGTTTATATTTAAGCTGGTGAGCTTATCTATAATGCCCGAGTGGGGTACTGTATCGAAGGCTTTTGCGAGGTCCAGGTAGGCTGTGTGGATCACCTTCCCCTCGTCAATGGCCTTGGTGACTGTTTCAAAGAAATCGACCAGGTTTAAGAGGCAGGATCTGCCCTTAACAAAGCCAAACTGGGTAGGATCCAGTGTCTGTAGGTCCCCAATATCTTTATTTATGAGGTCCATGATGATCCTTTCCATAGCTTTGCAGACCAAGCTAGTCAGGCATATGGGGCTATAGTTTCCAGGATCCGTTGAGGCACCACCTTTGTGGAGAGGGACCACTGTTGCTGTACGCCACTCTTTGGGTACATATCCTGTAGTAAGGCTAAGATTGAACAGTAGTTTTATGTTTGGGTTTAGCTCTTCTTGGAGTTCATGTAGGATGCAGCCCGGGACACCATCTGGTCCCATTGATGCTGTGTTTTTTGCTTTGGAGAGGGCGGCTCTTACCTGAGCATCTGAGATGTCAGGGGGGCAGCACTCTGTTGGGATAGATATTTGCCCTTTTGGTGGGGAGAAGTTTGCACTGAACCTGTCAGCTAGGATGTTGGCAATGTCTGTGGGCTCGATGTATTTTTTGTCATTTTGGACCAATTTTGAGCATATCTGGGAATTCTCACCCAGGTTCCTAACATAACTAAAGAAAGCCTTGTGATTATCCTTAGTGTCCTGTGCAATTTTTCTCTTGAAGCTGGCCTTAGACGATTTTATGAGTGCCCATAGTTTTTTGCTAATACTGATCAGAGATGCCTTCCCTTTTTGGGATTTTGCTCTATCATGTAGTAGCTTCCTCCTTCTATTGTATAGTTTGTTTATGGCTGGGGTCCACCAGACAGGACGTCTGCCTTTGGAGGATTGGGTCTTGGTTTTATTTGGGATTGCATGATCCATGCATTCCTGAAGGTGTTCATAGAATGCATTTATAAAGGATTCTGCGGTCTGGGCCGTATATTCCACAGGCCCGGGGGCTTTGAAGGATTCCGTCTCGGTTTTGAGGTGTGTAAAATTTGCTTTAGAGAAGCTTTTCACTGTCGTTTTGTGGGCAGGGGGTGGGGTCGGGATGTGAATATCCAGTGAGATTAGTTTATGGTCTGATCTTACCAGTGAGGGATACACTTCTGGTCTGGAGCATAGTGTCCCCATGTTGGTGATGATCAGGTCCAGTATATTTTCCCCTCTTGTGGGAGTGGTAACAAGTTGTTCCATAGCATTTGAGTTTATAAATTCTAGGAACCTTTGGGCTAGGGTGTTGGAGCTAGAGTAATGCTCCCAGTCTATGTTTGGGTAGTTGAAGTCGCCCAATATAATGGTGTTTGGAGAGACCTTCATATTTTCCAGTATTCTCAGGAAGGCCAAGTGGGGTTCCTGTGTTTGGGAGGGTGGTCTGTAGCAGGCTATAAACTGGAAGGCAGTTTTACCCACTGTTAGCTGCACATGGATAGTCTCTGATGCTTCGTGCTGTGCCACCAACCTGGAGGTGTGGGTATCTTTGACGAATATTGATACTCCCCCTCCTTTTGTGGTTCGGTCCAAGTTTTGGGGCTGAAAAGCATGGTATGAGGTATAACCTGGTAGCACTGGGGTGCTCTCGGGAGCCTTGAACCAGGTTTCTGTTACTGCACAGATATCGATGTTCTCCATGCTAAGGAGAGTTTCAAGTGCGTGCATCTTGAGGTTTAGACTTCTGGCATTGAGTAGCATTACTCTTAGTTTCTTATCCCTTGTGATACCTATGGAGGTGGGTTTGTCTTTTGAGCCTTACCTAAAAAAGGCACTATGGGGGTAGCAAGAGCCTTTGCCAATATCCGAAAGCCCAGATGTGACAGGTGCAAGCCGTCCCTAGCGAAGCATCATGGCTTGTCAAGCATGTCATCCCAGGCTGACAGGCATTGGATCCCCTTTGAATGACACCAATACTTAAGCCAATTGTTGAAACTGATCATCTTGTCTTCATATTGTGGCATCATTCTTGGTGAGGGTAAGATGCTACTCAAGGTCAGGGTCATACCGGCCTGGGCTACATGCTCAGAGAGCTCCTCTATGTCTCTTTTCATGTAGTCCAGGGAGGTACGTCTCAGGTCATTCACACCAGCATGGACAATGACTGAGTCATATTTGTACTTGCCTTGGAGTGACCTGAGTGCTTGTGTTATGTGGTGGATCCTAGCGCCCGACAGGCAGCTCACCGTGACCTTCTCCTTGTTCAGCCTGGTGAGTGGGACGTCAGTGTGCCTGACGATAGAGTCACCTATTACAAGTGTATCAGGTGTGTTGTTTAGCCTTAAGGGCTGTGACTGTTCGGCACACTGGCTTTGTGAGCTATGTGTTGCACGTGTTTTGTTTTAGGGTAGCGGTTGCTTGGGTGTCTGCTTTGGAGGTCTCTGCTGCTCAGGCAGATTTTTATTTAGAGTCTCCGAGTATGTTTTTGTGTGTTTATGTGTTTGGTTTGTTGTCATGGTAGGTCTATGTGAGACTGGAATTGTAGTGAGTGTGGTTTCCTTCTCCTCCTGACTGGTTACGCCAGTACTGAGTTGAGAGAGCTTAGCCTCCAGTTTGGCTATATGGTTGCATCTCTCACATATGTTGGAATTTGTTGGGAGGAGGAGAGGGTTGTCTGTGTAAATGAGGCAGTTGTAACATTGCCTCAAGATTCCCAGATTCACCAGCTGGACCGGAGAGGAGATTGACAACTGACCTTTGGACATGCTAGAATAGTATTGGGAATTCCTTTATAATTGAAAAAAAGGGCCAATGGGGAACAAGGTACTCAAGGGGAGTTTGTGAGGGTGTAGTGCTTTTAATTTTTTAGAGCTGACTTATATAATTGCTTTAGTGAGCAAGTGCCAGGTAACTTAAATGCAATCTGTTACAGGTAACTTAAATGCAAAAACGACAAACAATAACTTTCTTTCAAGTGAAACAAGGAAATAAATACAGTAAGCAATGCAGATATCACTAGGGATCCACAGAAGTGCTAAAAGGCCGCGTTTTAGGTGGAATTAGCATTTCAGGGAAATAAACAAACAACAAGCATACAAACAAAGCTAAATTCAGCAGGCCTGGATGTAGTCTATGCTACAGCAAACAAGGTGTACCAGTTTCAGTAAGAAACAGTTAGAATATGCAGGCACTATAAGCCTTTAACCAGAAATTCCCAGCTCAGAAGGGCAGAGTCCAGCCTCTCCTCCCACAAGGGCAGACCGCGATCCTTCTTAATGTAAAATAACTGGCCTGAAGCCCAAGTGCTTAAACCAGAACTAATACACTTTTAAAATAACAGACACTGAGCCCTCAATCAGCAGTTCCCAACTTAGAAGGATGTAAGCTACCTGTCCTGCCATGACAGTGCAGGCCACAAACCTTCCTAATGTAAAACAACTGGTCTGAAGCCCAAGTGCTTAATCCAAAAGACTTAGAAATGATAGCTACACTTTAATCAAGTTACTACCAAGCAGTAATAAATACAACTGAATAATTTAAAGAATGCCTGGATTAGTGCTCAAGTTATACAAACAAAGCTAGATTCAGCAGGCCTGGATCTAGTCTATGCTACAGCAGACAAGGTGTACCAATTTCAGTAAGAAGCAGTTTAAATATGCAGGCACTATAAGCCTTTAACAAGAAATTCCCAGCTCAGAAGGACAGAGTCCAACCTCTCCTCCCACAAGAGTGCAGAACACGAACCCTCTTAATGTAAAATAACTGGCCTCAAGCCCAAGTGCTTAAACCAGAATTAATACACTTTTAGAATAACAGACACTGAGCCCTCAATCAGCAGTTCCCAACTTAGAAGGATGTAAGCTACCTGTTCTGCCACTACAGTGCAGACCACAAACCTTCTTAATGTAAAACTGGTCTGAAGCCCAGGTGCTTAAAATAAAAGGCTTAGAATGAGTAACACCAAGCAGTAATAAATACAATTGAGTACTTTTAAGATGACGCAAAAGCAAAATAAAGTAGGAAAAAACACAAATACAGTAAAAGCAGATACTTTTTTTTTTTTTTTTTTTTTTGGAAAGAGAGAAAGGAAAGAGAGAAAGGAGTAGCAGAAACTAATTTGATTGGCCTTCTCAAATGCTCTCCCTGTACTGGGTAGAATGAGGTAATGACACTAGGCTGGGAGGAGGGTCCCAGATCAAATTTACACTAGGGGCGGGCAACTGCAAAGCCACCAACTATAAAAACACTATGCCAACAGGGAGGGACGGTGGGAAACAAATTGCAAAAATGTTACTCACAGCTGAAAAGCAGCAGTGAGCCTTTAAATGAAAGTTTTAAACAGCTAAAGGAGCCACTAGAAAAAAGAGTTTAACTGCAACAAGTTATCATAAACAAACAACCCAACAGATGCTTAATAAGAGTGGACAGTTTCCAGTTAATACCTCACACACAGTGAAACTAGCTAGAAAAAATACACAGTACACAAAGTGCTATAAATAACAAAGAAATAAAGAACAAAATAAACAAAAAACAGGATACTTAATGTTAGATATTATAGCTCCGAGTTTGCTGAGTGTCCTTCCTTCGATTAGCTCGGTGTAAAATGGTAGAACACTCACAACTGAGCTTCTTAGGTAACAGAAAGTTGAAACCTGAGACAGCTTTTAAGAAAAAAATCTCAAAAGAACCAATGAGGTGCTTAGTCTAAGCTGTAGTCCAGGAGACCTCAGTCAGCCAATGACCTCATACAATTCTCTCTCACTGAAATGCCTCATAGCTTTGGCTAAAACAAGATGTCCCTGAATTATGTGCTCAGACACATAGCCTCCAGAAACACTAGGCCCAAATACAAGCCTGAATATGGAAATGCTACAAATATCCCCACTACTTAGAACAAACTGCAGAAATATTACTCACAGCTGAAAAGCAGCAGTGAGCCTTTAAATGAAAGTTTTAAACAGCTAAAGGAGCCACTAGAAAAAAAGAGTTTAACTGCAACAAATTATCATAAACAAACAACCCAACAGATGCTTAAAAAGAGTGGACAATTTCCAGTTAATACCTCACACACAGTGAAACTAGCTAGAAAAATACACAGTACACAAAGTGTTATAAATAACAAAGAAATAAAGAACAAAATAAACAAAAAACAGGATACTTAATGTTATATATTATAGCTCCGAATTTGCTGAGTGTCCTTCCTTCGATTAGCTCAGTGTAAAATGGCAGAACACTCACAACTGAGCTTCTTAGGTAACAGAAAGTTGAAACCTGAGACAGCTTTTAAGAAAGAAATCTCAAAAGAACCAATGAGGTGCTTAGTCTAAGCTGTAGTCCAGGAGACCTCAGTCAGCCAATGACCTCAAACAATTCTCTCTCACTGAAATGCCTGATGGCTTTGGCTAAAACAAGATGCCCCTGAATTATGTGCTCAGACACACAGCAACACTAGGCCCAACTACAAGCCTGAATATGGAAATGCTACAAATATCCCCACTACTTAGAACAAACTGCAGAAATGTTACTCACAGTTGAAAAGCAGCAGTGAGCCTTTAAATGAAAGTTTTAAACAGCTAAAGGAGCCACTAGAAAAAAGAGTTTAACTGCAACAAGTTATCATAAACAAACAACCCAACAGATGCTTAATAAGAGTGGACAATTTCCAGTTAATACCTCACACAGAGTGAAACTAGCTAGAAAAAATACACAGTACACAAAGTGCTATAAATAAAGAAATAAAGAACAAAATAAACAAAAATCAGGATACTTAATGTTATATATTATAGCTCCGAGTTTGCTGAGTGTCCTTCCTTCGATTAGCTCGCTGTAAAATGGCAGAACTCTCACAACTGAGCTTCTTAGGTGACAGAAAGTTGAAACCTGAGACAGCTTTTAAGAAAGAAATCTCAAAAGAACCAATGATGTGCTTAGTCTAAGCTGTAGTCCAGGAGACCTCAGTCAGCCAATGACCTCAAACAATTCTCTCTCACTGAAATGCCTGATGGCTTTGGCTAAAACAAGATGTCCCTGAATTATGTGCTCAGACACACAGCCTCCACAAACACTAGGCCCAAATACAAGCCTGAATATGGAAATGCTACAAATATCCCCACTACTTAGAACAAACAGCAGAAATGTTACTCACAGCTGAAAAGCAGCAGTGAGCCTTTAAATGAAAGTTTTAAACAGCTAAAGGAGCCACTAGAAAAAAGAGTTTAACTGCAACAAGTTATCATAAACAAACAACCCAACAGATGCTTAATAAGAGTGGACAATTTCCAGTTAATACCTCACACACAGTGAAACTAGCTAGAAAAAATACACAGTACACAAAGTGCTATAAATAAAGAAATAAAGAACAAAATAAACAAAAAACAGGATACTTAATGTTATATATTATAGCTCCGAGTTTGCTGAGTGTCCTTCCTTCGATTAGCTTGGTGTAAAATGGCAGAACACTCACAAATGAGCTTCTTAGGTAACAGAAAGTTGAAACCTGAGACAGCTTTTAAGAAAGAAATCTCAAAAGAACCAATGAGGTGCTTAGTCTAAGCTGTAGTCCAGGAGACCTCAGTCAGCCAATGACCTCAAACAATTCTCTCTCACTGAAATGCCTGATGGCTTTGGCTAAAACAAGATGTCCCTGAATTATGTGCTCAGACATACAGCCTCCACAAACACTAGGCCCAAATACAAGCCTGAATATGGAAATGCTACAAATATCCCCACTACTTAGAAAAAACTGCAGAAATGGTACTCACAGCTGAAAAGCAGCAGTGAGCCTCTAAATTAAAGTTTTAAACAGCTAAAGGAGCCACTAGAAAAAAGAGTTTAACTGCAACAAGTTATCATAAACAAACAACCCAACAGATGCTTAATAAGAGTGGACAATTTCCAGTTAATACCTCACACGCAGTGAAACTAGCTAGAAAAAATACACAGTACACAAAGTGCTATAAATAACAAAGAAATAAAGAACAAAATAAACAAAAACAGGATACTTAATGTTATATATTATAGCTCCGAGTTTGTTAATGGTTTTAAAGCAGTGATATAAATGCTGTGTATCTGTTAAGGGTTTTAAAGCAGTGATATAAATGCTGTGTATCTGTTAAGGGTTTTAAAGCAGTGATATAAATGCTGTGTAATTGTTAATGGTTTTAAAGCAGTGATATAAATGCTGTGTATCTGTTAAGGGTTTTAAAGCAGTGATATAAATGCTGTGTATCTGTTAAGGGTTTTAAAGCAGTGATATAAATGATGCGTATCTGTTAAGGGTTTTAAAGCAGTGATATAAATGATGCGTATCTGTTAAGGGTTTTAAAGCAGTGATATAAGTGCTGTGTATCTGTTAATGGTTTTAAAGCAGTGATATAAATGCTTTGTATCTGTTAATGGTTTTAAAGCAGTGATATAAATGCTGTGTATCTGTTAATGGTTTTAAAGCAGTGATATAAATGCTGTGTATCTGTTAATGGTTTTAGAGCAGTGATATAAATGCTGTGTATCTGTTAATGGTTTTAAAGCAGTGATATAAATGCTGTGTATCTGTTAATGGTTTTAAAGCAGTGATATAAATGCTGTGTATCTGTTAATGGTTTTAAAGCAGTGATATAAATGCTGTGTATCTGTTAATGGTTTTAAAGCAGTGATATAAATGATGTGTATCTGTTAATGGTTTTAAAGCAGTGATATAAATGTTGTGTATATGTTAATGGTTTTAAATTAGTGATATAAATGTTGTGTATCTGTTAATGGCTTTAAAGCAGTGATATAAATGCTGTGTATCTGTTAAGGGTTTTAAAGCAGTGATATAAATGCTGTGTATCTGTTAATGGTTTTAAAGCAGTGATATAAATGCTGTGTATCTGTTAAGGGTTTTAAAGCAGTGATATAAATGCTGTGTATCTGGAGAGAGAATTCATATCACTTCCTTGGATCATCAACCTTGAGCAAATATAACAGCTTCAGGAGGCATTTCCTTGTGATTGTAATACCTTCTCAGTAGTGGCATGTGGGTGAGCTGATGTTTGTGCACACTGGCAGTAGTGGCATGTGGGTGATCTGATGTTTGTGCACACTGACAGTAGTGGCATGTGGGTGATCTGATGTTTGTGCACACTGGCAGTAGTGGCATGTAGGTGAGCTGATGTTTGTAAACACTGGCAGTAGTGGCATGTGGGTGAGCTGATGTTTGTGCACACTGGCAGTAGTGGCATGTGGGTGATCTGATGTTTGTGCACACTGGCAGTAGTGGCATGTGGGTGATCTGATGTTTGTGCACACTGGCAGTAGTGGCATGTGGGTGATCTGATGTTTGTGCACACTGGCAGTAGTGGCATGTGGGTGATCTGATGTTTGTGCACACTGGCAGTAGTGGCATGTGGGTGGTCTGATGTTTGTGCACACTGGCAGTAGTGGCATGAGTAATCTGATGTCTGTGCACACTTGCAGTAGTGACGTGGGTGATCTGATGTTTGTGGACACTGGCAGTAGTGACATGTGGGTTATCTGATGTTTGTGCACACTGGCAGTAGTGGCATGTGGGTGATCTGATGTTTGTGCACACTGGCAGTAGTGGCATGTGGGTGATCTGATGTTTGTGCACACTGGCAGTAGTGGCATGTAGGTGAGCTGATGTTTGTGCACACTGGCAGTAATGGCATGTGGGTGATCTGATGTTTGTGCACACTGGCAGTAGTGGCATGTGGGTGATCTGATGTTTGTGCACATTGGAGAAAAAGCAAGATAGTGGATTGAATGCCTCTTAGTCACTGCTCTTTTTCTAAAGTGCAATGACCTTAGAATGTGGAGGAGTAGGGGTGAAGCCCACCACATGTGGGTGTGCAAGGGCATACCCCCTGCATAAAACAATTTTAGTCTTTGTAACATTAGCTTGTACACTGGCTAGCTCAAATGCATGCATTACAAAAGAGCGCTCAAGCTGTCATTTACAAAGTTGTGACAAAGCTTGTATGATACAAGCTCTAGTGATTTGAAGCAACATACTGTATCTGCCTGGGAGGAAAGACAGATAGCTGGTTATACTACAGTTGGTGCACCCACTGATGGCAGATGACTTCAGAGAGCCTTACAGTTGTTTATATGTAGTATCATTGGCATTCATTAGTTAATTCTAGCCAGCATAGTATGTTGTGGTGTTTTTCAGTACTCCTACAAGACTAGAGTTTCATATAAAATGCTTTTTGTACTCACAGTTTCTCATTGTTTCATTTATTCCTCTTTAGGTGGACGTGAGTGCTAAAACATTTTAACTCTTATAAACTCATCACCAAAATAAAAGAGTTACAACTTGAAATTAAAAAAAAAAGATTGAGTAGCCCAAATAATTTAACACAAAATAACTTTTTTTTTTGCCTTAAATGGTTTAATAGTTTTTAACTAAATTCCAAGACAACAGCAACACTAGCTAAAATGGAGTGCTCAGTGAATCTGTTGAAAATTTCTAAACATTCACTGCATCTAGAAATTACAAGGGATGACTAACAACCAACTTTGGATGATAATTATGATGTATTTCAAACAACTGTATAACATAATATAACACACTAGAATGAATCATCCCATACCAATGGTGAAACAGTATGTTGAAGGGAAGTCTGTCCAATATATTTGGAAACCGTATTCCAAAGGCTCTGACCCTTTCTTTATGATTGTTTTCAGGAACACTGAGGATATGAAATGAATAGAAAAAAACCTAAGCTGAAAATGCATGAAACTGACATCAGCTGTAATTGTCAGTGTAGGACTCCTGAAGAAGAGGGGCCAACTCTGCGTCTCTTAAAACGAAGGATGGATTTCTGATACTTGTCTAACACAAAATACTCTAAACCAGAAGGGCACATAAAACCAGCTTAGTTTCTAAAGTAAATCTCTACACCTGTGCAAGTCTCTTATTCCTTGTTGGCATGCAACATAAAAGGTGTCATGGAAAATCCTAGTTCAAAACAGGTACCATTATACTCTGATGCCAGCACACCTCTGTTGCTGGTGCCCCCAGTGTATGTAAGGTAGTCCTTCATATAAGCAACATGTGATCATGGTCAGCTCAAAGCTTCAACAACTGCTAACAGAAGGTATGGGTGAGTATTCTAAAAAAATTAAAAATGGCATACATAATACTTGCTAGTGATGATTAGTTCCCTCAGTCTGACATTGCAATAGTATCCCTTCAGTCTGGGTTCAGTATTGTAAGCTGTGGAACTTTTCCTTGTGAGATTAATTGGTTGGGTCACATGACTAAACTGCAATTTACATGCAGAGACACAAGGCTACAGCAAATTCACTGTGTGGCAGAGAGGAATCTAGTACTGTGCCCACAGCTGGAATAGCCAAGTGCAGAGCGGAAACAATGTCCATGCCCCCTCAGGACTCTTGTGACCACAGGCAGTATATCCACAACAGGATGCTCAGTAGGTGTGTCAGTGGTGCAGAAAATGCAGTGTCCAATGGGCAATACCTTTATTACTGTGTCAGAAAAAGTGAAGGGTGTTGTGCTTAGTGTGCAGCACATGCTTATGTCAGTGCAGGGTGTAGAGGTGGGCAGCAGCATGGAGAACATCCCTCACACTGATGTAGTCAGACTTAAGTATGTGTTTTAGATGATGATCCATAGACACAGTGGCTCTTCTACAGGAAGTACCAGGCATTTCCCTGAGTAGGAATTCAGTGTGGGTATCTGTCAAAGTTTGTATTTGCTGTAGCATGGCAAGTTCAAAGAGATGTACAGAATGATATCCTAGTGACACCTTCTGCTGCCTATGTCAAGCCTCCACCTAACTGCTCACCCCTGGAGGATCTAGGTTAGAGAGGTCAAATACATTCCAGTCTCTCACATCCCCCACCCCAGCATGAGTTTATTTCAACTGTGAGCATAACTCTGTATGTTCTCTGTGCCCACAGTAACCAACCAACTGACAACCAGGTAAATTAAATGTCCCACAGTCTACAAGCCTCAATACCTTTAGTTCCCAGTGTGCACACCATCAACAGGGCAGTACCAACTCCTCTCCTGTATTTCTTCTCCCAGAAAGGGGGACATGATATGGGTTCATTAAAATAGCAAATGATCAGAGTGGGGGAGTCACCCTGTAGACTAAGCATACCTCTCAATTGTCCAGATTTTTGCAGACTGTCCAGATTTTTACTTTATATTTTTGGCCTGTTTCTCATAAAATCTATGTTTTTCGGGCAAATCACTGAGATGATCAGTGGATTGAAGTCACTGAATAACATGCATTTGAGTTTCAGACATCATGTCCTTCAGAAAAATGATTGCCAAGAAAATCACGTTATTCTATCAACTTTCTAAGTTTATAAGAGCATATTTAAAACGTGTCCCCATTTTTGGGCCTTTGACCCCCATTATGTCAGGCTTTGTTTTGATTTCTTGTTCTATGAGGGTGAGAGGTATAAGATTAAGAATGTGGGCAAGGGTCACAGCTACAAGAATGAGGGCAAGAACTTCACTGCGAACATAAGGAAAAACTTCTTCTAGGAAAGGGTGGTACCCATACCGCTCAACCTCTTAGAGCAAGAAATCTGGACAAAGCCATACATAAAAGTAAGACAAAGGCTCAAAAATAAGGACAATTTTTAAATGTTGCTCTTACAAACTTAGAAAGTTGATAGAATAACAGGTTTTGCCTCAGCATGAATTTTCTGAAGGGTATGAATTCTGAAACTCAAATGTCTGTCATTATTTTCTAACGACATTTTTTAATGATTTGCCACTGATTTGCCAGAAAACCACAATTTTATGAAAAACGGTCCAAATATATGAGGCAAAAAATCTGGATAATCTCTGATAATCTGTACAGTTGAGAGGAGCCTGGCACCATTTTCCTTGTGTCCAAAAAATTAGTTCATTTCGAAGTACTTTATCTCCCTCCTATTTTCCTAATACTATATATATATATATATATATATATATATATATATATATATATATATATATTTGTATATACAGTTGGGTCTAAAATCAATTTCTTCATTTTACTCTGTAATTTACAGAACTGACAATACCATGCAATTACCAGACTATTTTCTGTTTAGTTTTATAATCCTAAAAAACAGTTTCCTAATAATATCTTGGTGTGTATCATGTGTTTACATTTT
The DNA here is from genome assembly GCF_019279795.1 of Protopterus annectens. Lineage (NCBI taxonomy): Eukaryota > Metazoa > Chordata > Ceratodontiformes > Protopteridae > Protopterus > Protopterus annectens. Next base: position 1,577,708,526 of record NC_056746.1, on the reverse strand, counting down.
TAATCTTTTAGTTATTTTTTTATTTTATTTTTGTATAGGAATATTGTTAATATTCTAGATTTCTGTACAAAATATAATATTTTGTATTACTGCATTGCAAGTCGTGTGCTCCCTTTGAAAATGAGCTTTGTCAACAAGCCAAACCTAGTTTCTAAAATGTAAATAAATAAATAAGAAAATAACGAATCAGCAGACTACATGAGTTTACTGAGACAGGTTTAACTCCTTATGGTCCAGTTGCTCAATTTTTTATTTTTCAGTTATAATGCCCATATTTAATTCCCACATACTGTTTAGAACTGAGCTATTTTTGGTAATCTGTGTATCCATGAAAAACAGAACAACATAAAGATTATTTTAGATATAATTTATCTTCAGTGTAGTGCCTTCTGATCACATTTCACAACTTGTCACATAGGCAGGTTACTGTCTATGAAGGAGAACTTTCAGTAACTGCACATTTATATTCCTTTTAATTAATTCATTAAGTAACTCACTAATTAAACTAATATAATTTACTAATTTACGCATGTATTCCTTCATTTATTTTGATTTTTTTAAACCAGGGTAGGGCACTGTACCTGATGGACCATTTTCAGACACAGCCCAGGGGCACAATAAGCACATTGCAGAATTATACAATAAAATGAAAATACATGCAGCTTCGACAGATACAGAAGAGTTAAGCTAAGCAGTGCACAAATTATTTAGTAAGATACATAGGCATGGGGTACTGAAAAGAGAGGAGCGTGCTTTACACCTTGCAACAGCCAATGATTAATTTGATATTTACATTACCTGGAAGGAACAGAAGTGACGGGATTGTACAAATGGAGGAAGGAGATAAGAATGAAAGCTGCTCATTAAGGGATAAGGTATTTCTAAGAGGTACGTTAATGCCCTAGTGTTCTGGATAATCAGCTCCTTGGAGCATAATATTCTCTGTGAAGCCAGGGTAATATTGTACATGCATTATTTCCTACAGTTCATGCAATAGTTTGCATAATTCTTTGCATATAGTTTTAAAACAAAGATGTACTATGCATAAAAACAGTTTTTAGGGGAGCAGAACAACGTCTTGATTACTATAGTACTATAGTAGTACCTTGATGTTCGTTATCTGCTTATTCTGCAATGTTTCTTAATTTATCTGCAACAATCTTGCTGCCTTTGTAACTACCCAGTCTTAAGGACTGCTGCTCTGTAATGTCTGTACAGTGAAACTGTCTTATAATACGATGGCACAGCAGTAGTGTTGCAATATTTTAATCCAGATTTCTTATTTAAGTCTGTGTGGAATTTGCATGGCTTATCCTACATATTCCTGTTGATTAGTTTATTGGGATCTAACTGCCTAATCAAAACTCGCCGAATTTGCCTTTCATTATAGGTGTCCTTGTAATTATGTAAGCAGAGCTGGATGTCTTGCTTATGTATGACCACTTTGTACTGATATAGGGAGTTTATCCTTTCCCCATTGTTGTATGATCACAGAGTTAATACATATAAATTAGGGGATATGGAGTCCTTACCTCAATGCGCAAAGCATGGGACTTGCTCCCCTGCCCAAAAATTTGCTTTGTTCTATGCAGTTAGGTCTTAGGTGGTCAGTGTACTTGATCTATTTTTTTTTTTATTTTTTTATTTTTGTGCAAACAGGGCTTGATAGTTCATAACTGCCTGTGGTCCATGTGTCTGCATTGGTTTTCCCCAGCTAATTCTTCTTCTTCCAAACAAATAAATGTTGGTTGATTGGCTGCAGCAGATAGTTTATGAATATAGCCTTTGACCTCACATCTCTATTTATGCATGAATAAGGGCCATAAAGATCAGTCCACTTATCCCATTAACAAATTATAAGCAAATAAAATACTATTATAACCAATTTATAAGAGTAACAGAGAACATAAGTTACCAGCTTGATGCTGTTTAATTTATTGCATTTGGTTCACAACTTAAGAGGGGTCATGGTCGTTTTTCAGCAGTGATCAAAGTGAGAATCTAACTATAACAAAGATTAAAATAGGTGTACACTGTTGGTGTACAAATGGATGTACACATATCAGATTCAACAATGGAGACTCTACCTTGGCCTGGCATTTATTGAAGTTTTTACTGAATGGCTTGTCAGTGTGAACTTTTTGGTTTGGATGTTATTTGGGATATTTTGCTTATTTTGGATATTTGGAACTAAAGCTGTAAAAGGATTCAATGCTCTGGAGTTTACTCAAAGGAAAGATCTTGACCATTTGTTTTTATGAGTTACTCCAGCATAAGATCATTAGGGTAGTGGCTGGGATTTGGACATCTCTAAGCAGTTATGTGGGATTCTGGGCCATTACTGGAAAATTAGTTGTGATTCAGTTAGGTGCAGGTATTGAACATCCAGGTGAGACTTGCAGAATGAGTGACTAAGGAGGGTCCTGAATAGTTTCAAGCAGAGATGGTGATATGAAGCCATAGAAGGAGAGAACCAAACTTGCCAGGGCCAGTATGGGACTATAAGAACAATACTTGCTTTACTCTGTTTGGCTTTCTGAATGAACTTCAAAATAAGGGGAAACTGAGAAAAGGGACACAGAAGTTAAGACCCTTCCTGAACTACACTACCCTTGAGAGGCTGCCTTTCTGGAGGGATAAGGGAGAAATAGCTGCCGCATTTTGTGTTGATTGAGGAAGCAAGCAGTTCAGTTCAGCTCTTATTTCTATGATGTTTATGTGCAGCTTGGCACCTGTCCGTGACCACTTCCCATGGACAGTCTGCACTAAGCAGTGACCCCCAGCAAATGGCAGATGTGTCCTGGTGGACTGCCACAGATAGGGATGGGGCACTGAAGCCAACAAGCTAGATAATTCTTATATTCACGATATTTTTGTAGGGGTAGACAAAGGGTCCATTCACTGGGATGCTAAATGGCTTACAAGACCAGCAACCCCCAAAACACCACAGAGTTACAAGCATGCACAGCCAGCAAAGGAAACAGCCAAACAGAAAAAGCAGCAGGAAGAAAATGGAAGAGCAGGTCAGCTGCCAGAAGATAGCCAAAGCCAAGTTAGCTGAAGCAAGGTAGGAATTCAGGTAGTAATGTGGGCATTGCAGCAAATCTACAGGCAACAGTCTGTGCACATCAAATAAATGCCTCACCTCACAAATGTACACAAAACATATGACCCTGGAATTAATTTTGGAAAGTTAAAAGCAAGTGTAAGATGAAGAAATTAACCACAGCCTGCTGACATCTTGCATACACTTCTTTGACTTATATTGCCTTTCCTCTCACTCTGATTTCTAGTCTTTCTTTTAAAAAAAGGTATAGTTCAGATAAAATGAAGTTATTATAGTGCCTGTTCATAACGGTGTTCCTAAAGCTGTTATCGGTAGCTTTCTCCTCTCTATTAGCTAAAAAGAAACAGAAAATGTTATTCACCAATAATTTCTATCCCCTTCACTTTCAGGGTCTTTTAAATGGCTATTAGCATGTGTCAGCTGGGCATGGTGATGCTCTACCTCTTACTATATTTTCCAACATTATACTGTTAAATATGGATAAGAGTAACTGTACCTGGGGTCTATCTTTGTTGACCTTTCTAATTAATTTCATTTCACATGCTCTGTTTTTCTACATTTTTGAATTATTTCCACCCCAAAATCTTAACTTGAAAGCACTGGACAGGATCAACAACTATTTCTTCTTCAGAATTCAGCGGTTAATGTTGGGGCTGCTATCTCTGTTGAATTCATAAGTGTGATCTCCAAGAAGTTTGTAGTCACATCTGTATTAACTTCTCTAGTAGGCTAAAGGAAATCGTTTAAGCTATAGCAGAGAATATTTTCCTTTTAAGACTGACTTCACAACAACCAGACAGTTCTTAATGCCTCCAAAAAACCAAAGCAATTCTTTTTGCTGGAATTTAAAGGACTGGTGACCATTCTTTACTCCTTAAAATGTTTACAAATGAGGGGGCATCACTAGCCTCGGTATCCATTTATAATAACATTGGATTTTTCTACTACAAGCACCTTGCCTTCTCTGATCATGTTTCTCAATTAACACAAATTTGAAACATGTAAATATTATACTGAATAAATGGCGTATGACTAAATGTCAAAACCTGCATGTCTGACACTCATTTAAATAAATCAAACCTCCCTGCGATGATATTGAAGTGTCTTGCACTCCTTTGCTACATATATATCTGTATTGAGTGTGAGATCACTGCACCTCAGGGCTAGGGGAATCCCCTGAGATACTTCAGTCTCTGAGTCAGTAGAATGAAACATGGCCGCACTTTCGTGAGAGTACTGAGTGCTGAACACAGGAATGATGAGTTTCAGCTTTGCTCCTTTAAACAAGGCCACTGTCACTCCCCTGGTTTTAAAATAAGACTAGAATTTGTACAACCTTCTGCTTAATCCTCCCCGTGGTGCCCCCCCCCCCTTTTCATTAAGGCCAAAAGACTTGGATAAACTCAGTGCCCTAAATAAATGAACTGCAAGGCTTTCTGCTATGAAAAATAACAGACACCATTTCATGGTGTTCCCTAAACTCAAAAGACAGACTTAAACATTATCCAGAAAACGCTCACAATGTATTTATGTTTTAATGCACGTTTGCTCCAACTACTTGTCAAATGTCAGTCCCTCCACACAAATGACCCATTTGTTCCTACATTATTAAGGCAAGGGGTGGTTATCCAGACAACCACAAGTGGCAGTTTGTGCCTTTTTTCTATTTTACCCTAACCTCCATATGCAGTCAGCTAAGCACAGAGTAGGAGATGTACAATGGGCTGTCTGTGAAGGCCAACCCCTTAATTTTAAGATAAGAATTTCTTTCAAGCAGTGCCGCCATTAGCTCTGACACACATGAGGTGGCTTCCCCAGTCTCCACCAGGGAAATCACATCTACCCAGGGTGACTTCAAGTGCGCATACCCCCCATTTTGTGGGATAGGCAAGGAGAACATGCACCATCACCCCCCTCTCTTTCTCCAGTGCCAGGACTGATGGTCGACCCTGGTCACATGGGTCACAATCAGGGCTCCATCCCTCACAGCCATGAAGCCAGGATCGTAGTGCATTTGCTATTAGTAATATTGGTCAATGCTATAATCAGTGTTCCTATGATACATCTTGAACTCTTAAGTCAAGTGTTTTTTACCTTTTTGTATTACTTCAGAATCCTAACCCTTCTGGGGAAAACATCCTTACAGGTAATGGCTCCAAGTCTCACTAAACAAAACACTACTTAAAATAAAAAGTTATCTGTCCTGTTCTTTTCTTAAACAATAACTAACAGCTCTGCACAGGTATTGCTTCAGGATCACTTTCTTCCTCTACCCTTATCACCCTTTTAGTTTTTCTAATCCACCATGCTGCACATAGATTCCTTACGTTCATTCTTTCATTAGTCTTCCTTCTGTTCCACTCAATTTGTTTCACTGTCTAGCATACCATACCTGTCTGACAGCCTGCCTGCACATTCTAGACTTCTCTAAAATTCTTCCTTTTAAATCTCAGCCTTTTCTTACTCTGTTCCTTTGCTCACTATTCCTGTTTGTCATAGTATTGCTTGCAACCTCTTTTTCTTTAATTCATTTAATGTATTTTTAGGTTTAGAAATTGTAGTGATTACATTACTAACTTGATAATGTGTTGAATTGTACTCACTATAAAGTGCCATACTGTTCCACTCCTTGTATCAAGATAGTACTGCAAATAATGATTGCTACTTTATCATCTTCTAAGTGTTTTAAATTTCACTATTATTGTTTTATTGTCATTAGCATTAACATACCTCTCAACCTCTCAGTGCAAGAAATCTGGACAAAGACTGACAAAATGGGGGCCATAGGCCCACAAATAGGGGCATATTTTAAATATTACTCTTATAAGCTTGGAAAGTTGCTAGAGTAACAGGATTTGTCTTAACATGCATTTTCTTTTTTTTTCAAAACAGGTTTATTGTTTTAACATATAAGAGAAATATCATAACAATTTTATACAAGTAATTAAAAATAGGTATTATTATAATATTCAACAAAACAACTAAAGTATTTACAAAGACATCCACTACAATCAGATCAATTAATTAAACTAAAATACCATGCTATTGAAATTAAAATTTTTTTAACAAATTTTGTAAATTATCCCATACAATAAAATAAGATGTTTTTCTATTTGTTCTAGTCCTAATTATGTTTATTTCCATATGGCACACTATATTCATAACATTTTTAAATTTATTGAACGAAGGAGGTGTATCTGAAATCCAATTTCTAGTTATTATTTTCCTAGCCACTGCTAGAATAGACCATAACAAGGGAAGCTTAACCTTTTTAACACTTTGAGGTACAGGTGTGTTGAATAATATAAGAGATTTAGAAATAATGAAATTATCTGTAAAAAGAGCCTGCAAAAATTCATTAATTGACTTCCAGTATTCTTTCAATTTTATACAGTCATAAAACATATGAGCCCAGTCAGCATTAATTTCTACATTACATCTCTTACATAGATTATCTTTATTATTTATTTTATTCATCATCAAAGGTGTATAAAAGATCTATGTAAAAATTTCCATGTATAAAGTCTCCAGACAATGGAAGACGTAGTTCTATAAGCAGATTCCAATATATATTGTTTATCTTGTTGATTTGGTGGGTCCCCATTAATAGAAGTGAAATAATTCCAGTATGAATCTACACTGTAAAAGTTTCTTGTCTGATAACTTTATGTATGTATGAAAGTTTACCTTTATCAGAAACTTTATGTTGTAAATTTAATATCAAGTAATCAATCAGTGTTGGAATAGATTCTTTAACAGTTATAGACATTAAATCTATTTTATTAATGAGATGTTGTCTAAAGGTCTGAACCTCTAACCAGCAAGTTTTTCTTAGATCAAATTCTTGTTTTAAGAAATCTAGATTTTTAACTTTATTATCAGATATCAACTGATACCAGTACTTTAGATCATTATCTATAGCTAAATGAGTTCCTTCAGAAGTAGATGACAAAAGCATACCCTGAGTATACATTATAGGAAATACAATAAAATTCCATTCCCTATACTTAGGGTGCATGAATCTAAAGTTACGATAACTAATAATAATATTTAATGGGTAACAAACCATATGTTTAGGTGTAATAGGTGAAGTACACAATTCCTTTAGTAACCATAACATGGAGTTATTTACAATCATATTTTTATGTGTTAAGGAGATTTTCATGAAGTGTATACTAATTAGCTCCCAATAATCTTTCCATTTTGTGACATATGACTGATCTATTAATAAAGTAATAACTTTTACAATAGAAGAGATAGTATATAAATTAAAGTCTGGAAAAGAAATACCCCTTGAGACCAGCTATTAGTATGTTTCTTTAATGCAATCCTAGGTCTATTAGGTGCCCATAAGAAATTTAACATTAGTGTGTTCAGTTTCTTGATAATTATTTTTGTAGGTGGAAGTATTATTGATTGTATTAAGAATAAAATCTTGGGGAATATTATCATTTTAATAATTGTAAGTCTCTCCTCCATAGTAAAAAACATATTATTCCAGGTATTAAAAAGATTTTGTATATTAAGAAAACAGGTATTATAATTATTATATATAATAGATTTAATATCTTTAGATAGTATTATACCTAAATAAGTTATCTGACCTGAATTGGGTACATATTTAGTAAAATCACTAATGAGAATATTTTTTCGTGTATATATAGGTAGTATTTTAGTTTTTCTTCATTGAATATTAAACCAGAAATACTTTTAAAATTCATCATGTTATCAAATAGAGACTGTATAGAAGAATTAGATCCTGCTGATGTAATTAGAACATCATCTCCAAAAGTTGAATTTTGGATGTTGTATTTTCATCTATTTCAAAACCCTCTATGTCAGTACTGTTTCTGATCAAATTAGCCCAAGGCTCCATTACTAAAGTGAATAATAGTGGAGAAAGTGGATATCCTTGTTTTGTACCTTTAAGAATGGGTATTTTTTGTGAAACATATGTTCCTACCTTAATATAAGCCAACGTTCCTTTGTATAAATGTTCAATTAGATTTACAAATGCATCCGAGAAGTTTGTGCACTTCATTAAGGTAAACAGATAGTCCCAACTTACTGAATCAAATGCTGAACTTATATCAAGACTAATAAGTGTTAAATCTTTCTTTTTCCTATTTGCAAAATCTATTAATGTTAAAGTTCTTCTTATATTATCAAAAGTATTTCTATTTACAATGAAGCCTGTCTGATCTATATCTACAATTCCGGGAATGATTGTCTTCAATCTATCAGCAAAGATATTCATAAACATTTTATAATCAACATTAAGTAATGAGATGGGCCAATATGAAGAACATCTAGTTGGATCTTTATTAGGTTTTAAAATTGGCGAAATAAATGTATATTGCCAAGATGGGGGGGTTATTAACTCAGTTTGGGCCAAAATAAAAACCTTATGTATTAATGAATATGTATTTTTAGAAAGGATTTGATATATCTCTGGTATAATACCATCATTACCCGGTGCTTTGTTTGATTTAAGCTTATTTATTTGTGTAATAACTTCTGTATATGAAATACTCTTGTCCAAAAGTTTAATCTGTTGTTTATTAAGCTTTTTATTCATATTTGTGGTTATAAACTCCTTTATTTTATCTTTAGGTTCCATGTTAATATTATTATGGTTAATTTTGTGAAAGTGATTTCTAAATTCATCTAGTATTTCTGGTATACTAGAAACATTCTTCTTTTTCCTTAGAGAAATGATTTCTTTGATATGGTTTTGTTTATTCAACCTTTTTGTTTTATTTTTAAGTCTATGTAAGTATTTGGGGCTTATTGAATAAGACAAAAACTTGTATTTCTCTAAAGTTATTTTAACTTTATGAGTTAAAATTTCTTTGTATTTCTCATTTAGTTTGTTTATTTCTTCAATAACTTTCTTGTCCATAATATTTTCTTTATTATTATGTTTATAAGAGTCTAATTTACTTTGAATATCTAACAATTCATTATCCCAAGATTTCCTTTTATTATTATACCATCTGATACTTTGTCCATATAGATATGATTTTAAGGCATCCCAAACATAAACAATGGAGACTTCAGGAGTGTTATTTATGTCTAAAAATGTTTTATTTCTGAAAGTATATATTCTTTATAGTCTTTTAGTTGAGTTAAGTATGCTGGTATCCTTTTGATCTGAACATTATGAGTATTTTTTATCATGAATTCAAAAACAATTGAATTATGATCAGATATAGGACATGAAATGATTTTGGAATTAATTAAATCTGTTACCATCTGGTTAGAAATAAAGACCCTATCTATTTTTGAATAAGTTTTGTATCTGTTAGAAAAAAGGTGTATGGTAATGATTTTGAATCTATCTGATTATTAATATCATTCAAATGATAAGAATTAGCAAAATCCTTTAAATGTTTTGCATTAGATGTAATTCTTCTCTTTCCTATAGTGGTAGTATCACTTTCATGTTGTATACAATTAAAGTCACCAGCTAAAATAATATATCCTATAGAGAATGATATGATCTTATCAAGATGATGTTTCACTGTATTAATACCAATTCCAGGTATCCAATATACATTAATTAAAGTGTAAGTCTTCCCATTAATTTGTATTGTAACCATACAAAACATTCCTTTGTCATCCTGATAAGACTTAATGGTTTTAGGAATGGGCATACTTTTATTCCATAAAATAGACACTCCTCTTTTTCTGAGTGTGCTCTGAACTAACCAATACTGTATATTTGTTTGTGGCTAGTTTATCAATATCTTTTTTCAAGAAATGGGTTTCTTGTAGGAAGACTAAGTTGGCCTTATGTAAATTAATGTATCTTATTAGGCTTGCCCTTTTACATGGATTATTCAATCCATTAATGTTTAAAGAAATTCCTTTTAAAGATGTTATTTGGCATTTTTAAAACTTAAGAATCTTATGATCAAAATAACAAATAACAAGATAAGTAATGTTACATCTCCTCCTTTATGTGTACCTTTAAATATAGCTGTATTTATTGAATCTCTTATGGGATTTCGTATAGGATTCAATTTTGTTTGTAGTGACAATGAATGTACAAAATATATTGTGGATGTCAAAACTATATACAAATAACAATGAACAAGTGAAAATAATGTAAGGATTAAACCTTGCATCCAGCCTGGAGTTGTAAACTCCAACTTAGAGTAGTATTTACCACTCAAGTTAACCCCCTACCCTAAGCAGCAGTACGTCAGCTACCACCTTATCAATTTAATACTAGTTATATTTAACTGAAGTTAACAGTTTTCAATTCAATTATCTAGCAAGACAAGACTACACATTTGGTAAAACAGCATCATATAAACTAAAATAAACCTTTTTTTTTTTTTTTTTTTTTAAAAACTGTTCATACTACTATATACATCCATGTAATATAAAACACTTGTATTCAAATACATTCAAATAATCTTGATGTTAGAAATCAAGAGGAGAGAAAAATAAGTTCTAACATTCATTTAAATCAAAAAGTTTGGCTAGTATGATTCAGACATTACATATATTAGGATGCATCTATTTTCTGTCATGTAAATACAGTTAACAGCTTCCAAAAAAAACCTTGAATTGCTTGTATATGAGCATTTACTCAAACTCATTATTGCCAATAGAATAAAATATTGTATTCATAGAAATTGTTATAAATCATACTTCATAGTTAAGCAGATTCTCAGAAACATTTATATACATATCTACATACACACACATACACACACACACACACACACACACATATATATATATATATATGCATACATACATACACACATACACACACATATACACATATACACATATATATATATATATATATATATATATATATATATATATATATATACACATGCATACACACACACATACACACACACACACACACACACACACATACACACATACACACACACACACACACACACACACACACACACACACACACAAACACACACACATACATACACACAACACATACAGACACATACACACACACACATATACACACACACACACACACATACATATATATATATATATATATATATATATATATATATATATATATATATATATATATGATCTCACTGAGTTGTATCTTTACTGAGCACCATCTTACATTGCTGTCCCTTCAATAAATCTGTCTGCTTTATACAAAATAATGCACAGCAAACACATTTTAGTAACCAGATTTTACAAACATGCTATACTACTGCTTTAAAATATATCACATGACAATTTCTTCCAGTATAGAGTTATAAAATTATTTATGCTTGTCAATCAGATGAATTAAATGAGTTATAGTAATGTATATGTTTGGGACATAGGTTTTTAACACATATTATTAATCTGCTATTCCTGTATCTGTGATGTGTCAGTGTGATATCTAGGTCAAAGGTGAGACCAGCTGCTTTCAGCTTCTCTGTGAGAATTCTGAGAGTTGAAGCTTTTGAAGTAGCTCATGGACACTGTGCATGAGACAGCCCACATCCCAGATTGTCTCTCTTAACATTTTGGCGGGAAACTTATTAAAAACTAGTGACAAACATTCATTTAGCAGTGTAAATGCATCTAAACATGACAAAACCTTCACAATGCATTCTACAGGTTATTACAGACTCTATGTAAGTGAAATCAAGCCCAAAATTATTAATAAGTAACAAAACTCAACATTTTTGTCCCAACTCAACTCCTATGCAATCTTATTATTTACTGTGCCTATATGATCAAAAGTATTTCTATATATTAATAAAGAAAAGAAAAGAGAGTAGAAAGTAAAAGGGTGTAAGGCAGAAATAAAAAAAATGTAAGAGAAAGCTATAAGAAGTATATACAATAGAATATTACTTACTGTTTATATTAATAGAGTTAAAAATAAAACATATTATTTACTATTATTTAGTTCTAATTATTATTAGTTAAAGCGTGACAGATTATTTACAAACAAGCATAAGCAGTGTAATCAAGAAAGTATAATTAGGTAGTGTCATTCCTGTATCTGTGATGTGTCAGTGTGATATCTAGGTCAAAGGTGAGACTAGCTGCTTTCAGCTTCTCTGTGAGAATTCTGAGAGTTGAAGCTTTTGAAGTAGCTCATGGACACTGTGCATGAGACAGCCCACATCCCAGATTGTCTCTCTTAACATTTTGGGAAACTTATTAAAAACTAGTGACAAACATTCATTTAGCAGTGTAAATGCATCTAAACATGACAAAACCATCACAATGCATTCTACAGGTTATTACAGACTCTATGTAAGTGAAATCAAGCCCAAAATTATTAATAAGTAACAAAACTCAACATTTTGTCCCAACTCAACTCCTATGCAAATCTTATTATTTACTGTGTCTATATGATCAAAAGCATTTCTATATATTAATATAGAAAAGAAAAGAGAGTAGAAAGTAAAAGGGTGTAAGGCAGAAATAAAAAAATGTAAGAGAAAGCTATAAGAAGTATATACAATAGAATGTTACTTACTGTTTATATTAATAGAGTTAAAAATAAAACATATTATTTACTATTATTTAGTTCTAATTATTATTAGTTAAAGCATGACAGATTATTTACAAACAAGAATAAGCAGTGTAATCAAGAAAGTATAATTAGGAATAGCATTTGAAGAACATATAAACTTTTAAAGGAAAAAAAATGTATCAAATTACTGACCTTATTTTTCCTCTTCAGAAAGAGAAACAAGTTAAATCACAGCTTGCCATTAAATCTCCAGATATTTTGACTAGTTATGAAACAAAACATTTCTTTGCACACAGAGAATAACTTTGATTAAATCTTTCAAAATAGTTGTTGCTTCTTGGAAATGCAGGAACTATATTTAAAAAGATTAATAATAAAATAAAATGAGAGAAAAAAAACATAGCACAAATCATTTGTTTTTTTAGTCTCTTCTTCTTCTCTGAAGTCTTCCACGAAGTTTCAGTTGCCAGTCTCTTTAACGAAGAACTAGTCCATTCCATTTCTTCTATTTTTTCCAAAATCTTATTTTTTTGATAAACAGTAAAGCAGAGTCTAAGTCATCGAAAATTTTAGGACCATCAGGAAGGAAGATTTTAAGCTTGGCAGGAAACAGAAGGTATGTTTTAAACTGTGCTTTTTAAGCTCCCTTATTAGTGGCAGAAAAACTTTTCTTTTAGCTAATACCATGGAAGAATAGTCATTGTCAAAACGCACAGTTGTTTCATTAATCTTAACAGGAGCTTTAGCCCAAGCAGATTTAAGAACCATCTCTTTATCAAAAGATGATAGAAATCTAACTATAACTGATCTAGGATAGTTTTTGTTAGAGTTAGTATTAGCTATAGATCTATGTGCTCTTTCGATACCAAAAGAGAGTGCTTCTGGTAAATCTAAAGTTTTAGGGAGCCATGTTGTTAAAAAAGAAGTAATATTGTTACCTTCAATATTTTCTGGCAGTCCAAAAATCCTAATGTTATTGCGCCTAGATATATTTTCCAGGTCATCCAGCTTTGTTTGTAAATGTGTATTTTGTTTCAGCAGAAACTCAATGTTGATTTCCTCTTCTTGTATTCTATTTTCCATGTCATTCACAGCTTCTTCTATGCCTGTCATCTGGATCTTCTGTTGTTGCAGGTCCATATGTAACAAGTCTATTTGTTTTGTAGTTTTTTCTATGAAGGTGTCTATTTTAGTATCCATTTTATCCATCTTAGCAGTAAGTTGCTGGACTATAATTATCAGAGACTGAAGTTCTTTCTTGATGCTGGAGTCTTGAGAATTTGTCTTACTGGAACTCATTTCAGACTGATAAACTGACAGGAAAATTTCCAAAGTAATTTCTGACAGGAATATTATTAAGATTTCCTTTCTTTTTTAGATATAGTTCAAGAACTATACAAAACAAACATATTTAGAAAGAAAATTACTTCAAAAATTAATTTTTTAAGTAATTAATTCCTGTCAATGTAATGAAATTGGTGGAGCTGAAGAAATCTGCTGCTATCCTGTGTTCATCCTTGGCCACGCCCCTTAACATGCATTTTCTGAAGGATTTGAAGTCTGAAACTCGAATGTATGTCATTATTTAGTGACCTCAATCCTCAGATCAGCCCAGTAATCTGTCAGAAAGACACAGATTTTATGAGGAACCGACCAAAAATATGAGCCAAAAATCTGGACATTCTGTGAAAATCTGTACGGTTAAGAGGTAGATCTCCTTTATAAGGACTATTTAATTATCATAGGTGATTAATAAAGAAACAAAGAACACAGCATTCCAACACAAAGTAACATCATACAATAGCAACAGGACATTAAAACTATCTCTATATAAATATCAAGCAAAAGAAATAGTGAAACAGAAAAATTCACCTAATAAACTACTAAATTAGAAAAAAAAAACAGCTTAAAAAGGTAGTTAGGAATTCCCTTAACTTAAATAGCTTTTCATAGACAACGGTCTAGTATCTGAAATATATTTCACACCAGTCTGACATAAAATGGCCAGCAAAGTCTGAGTGACAAGCTAACATGCCAAAGTAGTAAGACATTTGGCAGTTGTAGCAGACAGAAGATTGGATGTAATGTTGAGCACCTCTGATACAAGGCAGGAAGGAAGTAGTTACCATTCTGTATGAAAGTCAAAGTCAAATCTCGAATACTGTGTTAGGCTCTGGAGTTCATACCCAAGAAAAATCAGGAATAACATGAAAACAGAAAGTACTGTATAGAATGCCCAAGATAGACTTAGAAAAGAATAAGGTAGAATGATTAAAGATTAAGTACATTTTTATTTAATGTCAAAACGTGTGAAAAAAAAGAATACCTCAGTGGCTCAGAAGATTGGTCCATAGTGTAAGATTTGACTATGCACTTAAAAAGCACCAAGAACATGACTTTAGGGCATCCCACTGAAAAGTTAAATTTCAGATGGAGTTTTTGAATTAAAAAAAAAAAACAGCTAGACAAGGGATTAAACAGTGAAAGCAAGCTATTTTTTTTCATATGTGAGTACCTTCCCAGGCTGGGCAATGTGACCTATACCCCCATAACACATTTAAAATAATTGGTTCTGGTTTCTCTGGATTTTGAGGAAAGAAAAACCACTCTTACAGCAATCTGCATCAAGCAAAGGCACTTATGACTTGCTACAATATATTACTACTGTTCAGTTTAATGAGAAGCTGAATCATGGAGCAGTCCATTGAAACATGAAGCAGGTAAGTACCAAATTCATAAATGACTTACCCAGAATCACAGGGAACCTAAGTACTCAATGGTGTGTGTGTGTGTGTGTGTGTGTGTGTGTGTGTGTGTGTGTGTGTGTGTGTGTGTGTGTGTGTGTGTGTGTGTGTGCGTGTGAGAGATTCATACCTATTAACTGTCCAGATTTTGCCTCATATTTTGGTGTGTTCCTTATAAAAGTTGTGGTTTTCTGGCAAATCTCTGGGAACTGACGTCACTAAATAATGACATACATTTGAGTTTCAAACATCATATCGTTCAGAAAGTGCATGCTATCAGAAATCTTGTTATTCTAGCAACTTTCTAAGTTTATAAGAGTAATATTTTAAATCAGTCCTTATTTTTTGGGCATTTGTCCACATTATTTTAGGCTTTATCAGATTTTTTTTGCTAACAGGTTGAATGATATGGTCTGTTTGTATGTACATTCTTGTGTACATGTATGTTTGTGAAAGTGTGTGTGTGTGTGTGTGTGTGTGTGTGTGTGTGTGTGTGTGTGTGTGTGTGTGTGTGTGTGTGTGCATGCGTGTATGGTTGTATGCACATTCTTATGTATACGTGTATCTGTCTGTCAGTCTGCCTATGTGTGTGTGTGTGTGTGTGTGTGTGTGTGTGTGTGTGTGTGTGTGTGTGTGTGTGTGTGTGTGTGTGTGTGTGTGTGTGTGTGTGTGTGTGTGTGTGTGTGCATGCGTGTATGTTTGTATGCACATTCTTATGTATACGTGTATCTGTCTGTCAGTCTGCCTATGTGTGTGTGCGTGCGTGCGTGTGTGTGTGGCATGCCCACAGGCATGTACACAGTAAGCAAAAAAAAAATGAACTTGTACTTTTGAAGAAAAAAGATTTGCATGCTGTGAGATTATCAAACAGCTCATATGTTCTAAGTACAGAAATACAGACTAACACAAGCTAGCAAGGCACAAATACATGAGCAGTCTTTTGTGGTCCCTTAACAAAAGAACAGTGTATCATCTGGAAGGAAGTTATTGTTCTGTATATTACTAAATGTCGATCCAAGTATATGATGTTAACAGATATCTTATCATAAGTTTACTGGGAAATCTCAAGAAAACACATTCCCAAAGCTATCACTAGCCTGTTGTATCAATAAACCAGTAATCATCTCTAGTTTCCAGCATTGTCTGCTGTAAAATCCCAGAAGACATCATTCTCCTAGCTCACTTTAGTAGACTGTTTCATATCAAGTCTCTTGTTTAGAATCAGATGAAATAACTTTTTCCATACTTAGTTCCAAAACAGCAGTTATTTTGTCACGTGTTATCATTGCATACAATATGCCTGTGGCTTAACATTAATTGTAGTATATTCCTGATTTTGTATACAGTAAAACGTCTGTGGCTTATCATTAACCGTAGTATATGCCTGATTGTGTATACAGTAAAAATGTTGCCAATCAGTACTTCTTTGACCTCTCATGTGATACAGTTTTATTTTATTTTGATACTTTCAGTCATACAGGTCCTATGCTTTTATTCAATTTTACTTTTATTTCAGGATTGTAAATGCATTCTTTGAGACAGACAAGATGCACAGTAGTTTTTCTCATCTTTGATCTGCATTGTACCCTGTAGTACACATGAAATAAGCACACTGTGAATGTACTGCAGCTCAAACTTTTATTCTACGTATGTTACAACTAAAGTACTTCTTGAATATAGTAACACCTAACAGTACATTAACGTTCTTCTTTCTATGTTTCTGTAATATGAATCTTCTAACCAGTGGGCATAGCCGGCCTTAGGCATAGGCCAACTAGGTGGCCGCCTAGGGTGCCGCTGTAGCAGGGGTACTTTTCAAGTATTTTTTTGGTGTAGGTAGACCAGGATGGGGGCACTAAGTGGTGTGGGCTAAGTGGTGTGGGGGGTGCCGTGGAGGCCTTTTGCCTAGGTTACCAGTTGACCTAAGGCCACTTCTGCCAGTGGGTCCAATAAGAAAGCTGCTTTGAGACCTTATATTAAAGGTCTCAGTCAGCAATGCAGTAAATCTGTCTAGACTCATAAGTGCTAAATGGAATTCAACAAACAAACACACAGTATTTATGCTACACATGGTTACAAGTATTATCCATGCAACACTAGGCAGACTCCAGTTAGTCTTTGTGTGAAGTGGAGAAGAAGAGTTTGCAACTGCTGTTGTTTTGTGTGAGAGTGTTACTCTGTATATTTATATTTGTGTGTGCATATGCAGAAATGTCTATCCATGTGCATGTTGCAAGCATGCATACTTGTGCAGGATCCATTTCTACTACTTTGAATCCAAGCTATTTCCTTTGTTATTATTTTGTATTTTCCTAATCAGATGGACTAATTCTGTATATATTTCTTTTTCAGATGTCTATTTGAAATTAGCAGTTCTGGGGGTAAGGCAAAGTGCAGAAAAAGAAGCCATGAATGAAAACCACATCCACAATGTAAGCTTAAGCAGCTCTGCCACAGATTTGAGGGAACCACACATGGAAACCAGATATGAGGAGTCATGGTTACATCGACATAGCTCCTGCTCCATGCAACAAAAAAACAAGCAGGCCCGAAAAGCTGGTAGACTCTTCTCTGGTCTGTTTGCAATCAATATGATATACTTGGGCTTTGCTATGATATGCAGTATGATGTTTAGCAGGGATACCATCAGGGTAGAAGAAGTGCAGAGACTTCTCATGGTTCTAATGGTTTTGTCCATTTTCTGGATGTTATACTACCGGTTTGAGACCTCAAATAGACCCCATGCTATTCATCACCAAGATGGTAGTGCTGGATCTATATGGCTAAGAGGTATGTATCTATATCATGTAAATGCATTTGTCATATAGTGCTACTTCCACACTGGCCGAATATAGTCACATGCTTCTAGGAGATAGTCTGGCAGAAAGCAATGCAGGTATCAGTAGTAACAGAAGATGTTAACTATCCAGAAATAACATGAAGAAAGACAGAGGAAGGGAAGTCTAGTAATATGTCTTTTAATCATAGTTGAATTCATGTTTTTTTTTTAATTAAAGTATGTGTTTGATTGCTTGAATTTATTATATGAAATAATAAGCTTAGTGGCATCAGTAAGATTAGTGTCACTGTTAGCCACCATTGCTCCAGACTGCCACAAGAGTGGCACTTGTGTTAAGAAAAACAATGCAGAAGGAGAACTAAAGAAGAGATACTGGGATAAGAAAAAGAAATATGATACTAAAACAGAACAAGTGCAAGATAATGCACCTTCCATGGGAATCAGGTAAAGTGAGTAACACTGACTAATAAAGAAGCATCTGTCAGCAGAATTAAATCATTAAACAGACCAGTTAGGCATCTGGAAGGCTCCAGTACGATAGAAGAACTGAGCATGTTCAGAGTTCAGGAGCAAAGCATTTTATAGAGAAGTTGTCACAAAACTAAAGTTTATTTTATTTATTTTATTTTATATTTGTTTACCAGGAAGGTCCGACTGGGTGGGTACCCATTTTCAGCAGAGGCCCAGGAAGAAAAGCTCCACACAAAGCAAAGATTGTAACACATTAACATGCATGTCAAGATATACAGTAACAGATACGAGTTCTTGCAGTTACAGATGTGACTCTCAGCATAGAAAATACAATAAATAGAACATACAGTTACAAAATGTCCGCATAAAAATAGTGTTTAGAACATTGGGAACATTTCAAGTTGAAGCATTTCTAGGTAGTAATTGTACATATGTGCACTGGGGTTAGAGTTAGAACTAATAATGCGAGCTAGCGATATTTCTGTTAGTTTTTGGGACAGAGTATAGTGGAAAAGAGGGGAAATTGTTAGCCTGGGCTGTTACATGAGCATAACGACATGGTAGCTAAGTGTGCTTTGAGAAGTTTTTTAAAAATGCTGTGATTAGGGGTGTTTTTAATGTCAGGAGGAAGAGAATTCCAGGCTTTTGTGACTTGTGAGGGGTAAAGGGAGTCACCAGCAGAGTTAGTGGATTTGGTAATTTGTAGGAGTGATTTATTAGCTGAGAGGAGAGTTGTGTAATTTAACTTAACATAACAGTAGATACTTGAACAGGCCACTGTTAAAGTAGCCATAACTCCACAGGATGTATCTTGCCAAGGATACTGGATGTCCAGTCAGTCTATAAAGCTTCAGGCTCTTTCCTCATGTACAATACATCTTCCATTAGCACGAGATTATATGCTGGAGTAAGAAGGATGTACAGGCATATCATAACTCAGAGCTTTCTTGTCCTAAACAGGAA
Organism: Protopterus annectens; assembly: GCF_019279795.1. Taxonomy (NCBI): domain Eukaryota; kingdom Metazoa; phylum Chordata; order Ceratodontiformes; family Protopteridae; genus Protopterus; species Protopterus annectens. The sequence goes on along the minus strand of NC_056746.1, from coordinate 1,577,688,997 downwards.
GATTGAAGCCTGACACTTAAAAGTAATAATGTCATTCATATTTATTTATTTATTTTATTTTACATTTGTTGACCGGGCTAGTCCAACTGGATACATGTCCATTTTCAGTAGAGGCCCGGGGAGAAAAGCTCCAAAGTTAGGCAATGACATTAATATGGAATCATGACAGAACAGCAAAAGTAAAAATAATGATACCCCGCTGCAGCCGGATTAAGTGCAGGAGAAAAGGTGGCAGGGTGCAAGTACTGCAATGGTAAGGGAGATGAACCTCTACTGTTATTCTAAATTAAATTATATAACTGTGATACGTCTTCATTTGATCATAGTTGCAGTAGCTAGAACTAGATAACACAATTGCAAACCTTAGGAAGAAAAGATGGCAGGAAAAAGGCCAGAGTTTCTAGGGAATAACATTAGCAAGCCTTGCCCGAGTTCAGGAAACTGTGTCAAGCTTTATGGTAATTAGTGAATGTGTGGACTGAGGACCAAATGCTGCTTCCAGAATAGATTTAGTCCACCCCTTTTCAAAAAGCAACAGAAGTGGCCCCAGCTCTGGTAGAATGACCCTTGACATTCATAGGGGAAATGTTGCTGTGGTATGAGTAACAAAACTGAATGGTCTGTGACAGACATCTAGACATGGTTACTTAAATACTGTATGACCTTTTTCTTAACATTATAGGAAACAAAAAGTAGGCTAGATTTTCTAAAATCTTTAGTTTTATCCAAGTAAAATCTTGATTGTCTGCAGACATCTAAGGTATGAAGAAATCTTTCATCTCTTTTCTTTGGTTCAGGACAGCAAAAGTGTAGCAAGGTTGGAGTAAAGAGGGTAGCTATCCTGGGGGTGTACGTTGTTAGGGGGCACAATCCTGAAGTGTAGAGCAGTTCAGTGCATTAGCACTTTGCGTGCAAAAAGCTATCACAAGCTGATTGCTACAAATGTAGCAACTGACTTGTTACAATTTAAAAAGAAGATGGTGGTAGAATCTGGCTTGAAGCACCAGATTAACAAAGGGAACTTTTTTTCTTTCTTTTTTTCTTTTTCTCTGCAAAGGCTAGAATAACCCGCCCTGGCTTTGCAGAATAGAACATACAGAGATGAGTAGTCCATGTTCAGAGTAAAGTCAGAAACAACCTTAGGCATAAAGAAAGAGTTGGTTCTAAGTCTCATCCTGAAAACTAAAAAAAGGTTAAGTAGACAATAAGGGCCTATAATTCAAATGCCCATGTAGCAGAAGTCAAAGCAGTAAAGCAGTCATCCAAGGTAGAACTTTCACAGAACAACTGGCTGCAGCTTTAAATGGAGACAGTGTTAATTTTTCCAAAACAAATTTTAAATCACAGGAAGGTGCCACTTGATTTTTAGGTGGTCTAATGTGTAAAACCCTTTCAAAAACGGTTTGATTTGGAATAAACAAGAAAGGGTGGAGATCCAGGGTCAAATAAGCAGAAAGGTTTATCTTTATTGAAGTGTATGCAAGGCCTGAGTTGAGCAATTCACAAAAATACTGAAGAATCATGGGACCCCCCCCAAAAACACTGAAGAATCATGGGACCCCCCCCGCCACACACACACACACACACACACACACACACACACACACACACACACACACACACACACACATGCACATTTGGGATTGGTTTGTTCCGTTATGGCATCAACTAGAAAATCTTTTCCATGTAGCTATATATGATTTCTTAAAGGCAGGTTTTCCCACTGCTTTAACACCTGTTGCCGTTTTCAAAAAAAAAGATTGCTAAATGGGATCAAAAGCCTATAATCCATACAGTTATGTGGAGATTTTAAATGTGGAGCTGGATGACAGATCCTTAGTCCATTGTGAATAAATCCACTCTGTGAAGTAATTATTAGTAACTGCCCAAGGTCAGATGCATAAGAAGAGAGAACCACTGCTATCTGGAAAAAAAAGGAAGTCACCAAAAGCACATTTGGCAAATAGTTCTTGATCTTTAGAAGTACTTTGGATGTCATAGAAAAGAGTGAAACTATAAAGGAACATTCCCATCCAATGGAAAGAGAATACATCTGTTTTCCAGGCCTTTTTGTAAGGTGGCCTAGAACAGAACAATTTTTGTTGCCTGACATAGGAGGCAAATAGATCTACTTGGCAAGTTCCCCACAGGTAGACAATCTCCTGGGAGACCTCCAAGTGCAAAATGTATTTGTGAGGGTCTATCTATGATCTGCTCAAAGTGTTTGCTGCTGTATTCTTCCCTTACAGAATGTATGCTGCCTGTAGAGATAGATTGTACTAAATTGCCAGTTCCCAGACAATCATAGCTAGTCTTCAAAGGGGAAAGATTATCATTTTCCCTTGCCTTTACTTGTTTATATAGAGCACCACTATGGCATTGACTGTTGTCAATAACAGCAGTCAAAGCGGCTACAGTTCATTCAGAACTTTGAGAGCTTTTACTAGTGTTATTATTTCCTTATGATTTATTTGGTTGTGTCTGAAATGAGGGGCCCACATTCCCAGGACCTTGACTCCTTGAGACCCCCCCCCCCCCAATACAAAGTCTGAGGCATCTATGATGACTGACTGAGAAGGAGTGGTGAGAGAAAGAGGAAGACCTGGGTTTAGTACGACTTGGTTAGCCTGCCAGTTGAGATCTTACTTAAAGAGACTGACAATAGGGATTTGAGGAACCATTTGATTTTCCTCATATGAAGCCTCACAAATGGAACCATGAGAATATACTAGGCCATATAACCTAGACTCTTAAGGAAGTCTATTGCTGTCGACAAGTTTTGATGAGACAGATTTAGGAAAAGGTGATGGTAAAGAGACACTTTCTCTGGGAAAAGAAGAACTGCTATCAGACAGGTGTCTAGAAGACAACTCAGAATAACTATCCTGTGGGCAAGGGTTAAGCATGATCTTTTATGGTTTACTTTGAAGCCCAAATTGCTGAATAGATGCATAGTAATGTAGAGAGATGCTAGAGTGTCTTGGTCAGAAGAAGCTGTATTGAAACAATTGTCCAAGTAGGAGTAAATGTGAAAGCCTTGTAGTCTGCAAAAAGCTCTGACTAGGCCAGGGCACTTTGTGACCACTCTTGGTTTGCTGGAGAGACCAAAGGGTAAAGATATAAACTGAAAGTCCAATCCCAAGGCAAAAACTCCTAGGAATCTGTGTTTTTTGTGAATATGAAAATATGAATGCGCAGAACAGCATCTTTGAGATCTAGAGTGACTAGAAAAGCCATGGATGACAGCAGAGGAAAATGGGGTTGTAAGACCAGCAGTTTAAATTTTGGAACCAAGGGAAAAGTATCCAGTTTTGAAAAGTCTAAAATATGTCTCCAAGTGCCTTTGTTTTGAGAACCAGAAACATTCTTGAGTATAAGACTTTCCCTTGTTGGGAAGTGGAAACTGACTCTGTTATCCCTTGAGACAATAGATCTGAAATAATTTGTGCTAAAAGATGAATATGGTTCCTTGGAGGAAGAGAGACCTCGTCTTAAATAGCACATGATGCCCACTGAAGTTTATAAGCATACTAAGTTATTTTTAAACCCAATATTTTGAGGTGAGCTTATATATTTCCAAAGAAGAAGGCAGCAGGAAAAAATGCCTACAATCGGGATAAAAAGACTGATATTGGGAGGTGAGGGGGAGTTAAGAGGCACATATAGTCACTTTTTTTCTTTTGAAAGGAGGGTCTTTGTAATCTTTTCTTTTTTGTGTCATCTGGTCAGTTTTTTTCCTCTGTCTCTGTTGTACTGTTGCTTAGAAGACTTTTGCTGCGTACGTTTAAATGACTTTAAAAAAAGCCCAGGGTTACAGGAATAATTTCTATGGTATTTGAGAACAGGAGACAAAAACAGTAGCTTAACCTGCATCAACTCCCCCATCATCTCTTTCTCTTCTAGCATCTTAAATACCTCAGCTGAGGAATTTACAAAAAGAATATCTTTACCAACGTGGGCATTAAACATTCAGTCTTCACGTATTCAGGGAAAGACAATAGTCTCACCCAGGCATTTCTGGCATAACACTTCCAGTTTTAGGAGCCCTGGTCTGGAAACAGCATTTACTGTATCATACGAAAAATCAATAGAATTTTTATTGGCTTGGAAAGCAGAATCAGCCATATCCAGCAAATCAGTTTTAGCCTCTGAGTTGGGAAGGCTAATTTAAGACTTTTGTATGTTGTCAAAAAGATAACAGGTATTTGAACATATGTATTTGGCAAATAATTGCCCTGAAAGCCAAAGCAGATGACACATACAGCTTTTTGCCAAACCTGTCAAAAGCATGACTGTCCATGTCATCTGGTACAAGACTGGCAGAGGAAGATGAATTAGAACTTCTGTCCCCATCGGAGGATATAATAGCGGAGTCTGCAAAAGGGGTTTTATAAAGAAAAGTATGTGTGGATGGCACTCTGTAGAATCTGTCATGTTGTTTCAGGGTATTGAGAATCTGGGAATTTAGATGCTGCACTGAAGGCATTCTCTAAAACCCCCTAAGATATGTGGGATGGCCACTGAGTTTAAAGACTACATGCAATGGAGTGATATGGAAACCCCCTTGCCATTCCAGTTAAAGAAATCATTCATTTTAGAGAATTTGTCTCCAAAAAGAAATGTTCTCATTAAGAGGCTCTGAAGAAAGAGTATCCTCAGATTCAGATTCATGTGGTATTGGGAAAGATAACTGCAAGGTGTAGTCTAAGCCTTCATTTTCTGAGTCTGAGAGAGTTACCTCTTCAGAGGAAGAAGCAGTTCTTCTTATTAACAAGAGTAGAGGACGAAAAAGCTGGAAGAAGAAGCTGAAGAAAGTGAAAGGCATTAAATAAACCCTTTACAAAACATAATCAATATTTTGGAAGCTGTTTTGTACAGAAGTGGTAGCTGGATGAGACAGGAGTTTCATTTTGTGTGTGTACTATTTAGGAGTCTCAAGCTCTATGTTTTTGGGAGAGGACTTCCATAAGTGCCCCCCCCCCCTAAAGTGTTCCCTCACCATTTCTTGATGAATGCCTCCCTCAACCTCAGACAATATAATATAAATCCTGTTTCTCCTTTCATGGTGTTTCTGCCTGGTCTGAGGGGAAGTACAGCAATCCTGGACCTTAATGGACTCAGAAGGGAAAGCACCAAATGGATCAGGAGAGGTGGATTGATGATCCACAGGCTGCACAAGCATCTCAACAGTCATCAGTGCCAGATCAAACAAAAGACATCCAGGGCTAACCTCTCTAGCCAACTTCTTTTTCTTTTTCTGCTTTGGGGAGAAGTCTGCTGATGGGGGAAACCAATGCCATAGTAGAATGTGCCAAGTCTCTGGGGAGCTGGCATAATGGTTAATGTATTTACCTTACAGACAGAAGGTGCAGGTTTGATTCTCAAATGGGATAATTGGCTAGGCTTAAAATTACCTTCAAAGGCAGTTAGCTTAGTATTAACCTATGAACTGTTAAAAAATAGAGAGTTTAACATACTACTTACTGTTTTATGAGTAAAACAAAAGGCAAATTTGTCAGAACTTGAAATTGCGCTGTTCATCAAGGCAAAAGACATAGCTGGTATGAGTGTCTTTATAGGGAATTTGCATACCACAAAAATATTTGCCCTTTGTGACAGATATAAGAGTTTGTTTAATGATTTTTTTACAAAGAAAAAGGAAGGTTCCCCAACAGGAATACTTCTTATCTGCCTGAAGTTGTGGCTGAATCTGATCTCTGATACTAATTGCTGAGCTGCTGAGATCCTGCTTAAACCCACATATGGCAAAGTTCTAAGTTTTCATGCATCCAATACAGCTCTCTTATGCTAGCATGTATTCTTCATAGGTTCATAGAAAATTACTAAGCTAACGGTTCAATACCCTTACAAGCATATCCATTTTTATCCTGATTTTACCCAATTTTCTATCCCTAGGGGAAAGATAAAAAGGGTCAGCAAGCAGGATTTAGACAATTTTTACAGATTGCCTCTGTCCGTAAGGGGTATGGGCACCACCCTAAGAGTGAATTTGCAATTTTCATCCATTGGTCTAGACTGAACTTGAAGATGGTCAGGGATGGGCTGTGCTTCACGTAAATAGGAAGCCTTTCCCAGAAGAAGGGCAACCTCTGAGACGTATATCTGTCTGTCCAGCATAATCTATTCATGTCAGAGATCAAGTTTATATGTTTGGAGCGGGTAATCCTTGTGCAGTTAGTTTTATGAATATGCAACATTTCCATCAGGGCTGGATAAAAGATGACCCTGTAGGTCTGCCACATATTACCCCTCAGTAATCAGTAGGAAATAGAATACAGTGATAGGGCTTTTAATTGGTCTGCAAATGACATGTTGGTTATACCCTATATTGTTTGGTGAGAAAGCTCTGAGTATGCTTCAACTGTTGCAGGTGCCTGGTGAGGTACATGCCAAAGGGTGCATTGTTCTTGATTACTGGTCTGACGAGGGCCAAGTACAGTGGTACTATGGCATCCCTAGATCTGTATGCCAAGCCCTTACTTATAAGGTGAACCACATGGAAGGATTTCCTCACCACTGTGAACACACAGCAGTCAAAGTTCAGATTACTATCTATCTGAGTACCGAGATCTTTCACCACTGGGTCCACTCTTAGGGGGTGGTATCAATGTTGTAATTTGCAGGGGTATTTGATTTCCCAAAGGGTATTATTATGCACTTTTTGCATTTAATTTGAGGCCATGGCTCTGACACCAATTATTAGTCTGCGTCAGACATTTCTGTAGGATACACATCATTTGGAGAGTCATTGATTGCTTCCAAATTCCAGTCCTCAGCAAACATGGTCAGCCAAAGGCCATCTACATTCGCCTTGACATCTGACAAGTATATCCCAAATGGGAGGGAGTCCAGCACTGAGCCCTGTGGTACTCCACTGGTGACTGGCCTCTTACTGAATGTGCATTCCCCCACTCTAATAACATAAGTCCTATCCATGAGCCATTTGGCTATCCATTTGGTGACATAGAGGTTTACACCCAATTTTATAAGTTTGTCCATAATATTTGAGTGGGGTATTGTGTCAAATGCCTTGACCAGGTCAAAGTAGGTGGTATGCACTACCTTACCCTCATCCATGGTCTTGGTGGCCTTCTCAAAGAAATCCACCAGACTAAGTAAACAGGACCTGCCTTTGATCAAGATGAACTGGGTTGTTGCAGGTCTTATGATTATCCTTTCCACAGCCTTGCATATGCGGCTAGTCAGACTTATGGGTCAGTAGTTTCCTGAGTCTGTTGATGGTCTCCCCTGTGCAGAGAGATGATTGCTGCTGTCCTCCACTCTACTGGGACAAAGCCTATCTGGAGACTGGTTAAATAGAGATCAGAGTGAGTTTGCTAGGTCATGTTTCAAGCTATTTAATAGGCACCCTGGGATTCCATCAGGGCCTATAGATGCCATGTTTCTAGCTTTACAGACTGCAGTGATGACCTGTTCGTTTGTGATAGCAGGCAAAGGAATGGTAGGCAATATTTCATGGGGAATGACTGGAGGTGATGAGGGGATGAAATCTGAGCTGAATTTATTGGCCATCAGGTTTGCTATTTTTTCTGGCTGAGTATATGTAGTGCCATCTACAGCCAACTCAACACATTGTTGAGTGTTTCCCTTAAGATTTTGGACATAACTAAAAAATGCTTTGTGGTTAGCCTTTATTTGGGAGGCTATATTATCCTTGTATTTAACTTTTGAAAACTTGACTAGTTCCCTGATTTGCCTGTTGAGACTAATTAGGGATGTTTTCTCTGTTGTGCACCCACCCATTTATACCTAGACAGAAATTTCTTCCTTCTGTTGTATAGTCTATTTATGCCAGGGGTCCACAAGGGTAATTTGTTTTTCTGGCTAGACCTTGATTTAGTTTGATCAGGTACTGCCGTTTCTATGCAATTGTTTAAGTGGTTTGGCAGGGCATTCGTGTAAACTTCTACATAGGCCTCTATGTTTTCAGGGTTAGGAGGTGCTTAAAAATTACCTATGCTATCACTTAATAGAAGGTAATTTGCCTTGGAAAAATTCTTTAGGGTTTTAGGTTTTGATGGGGGTTCTACCATTACATTTATTTCAAAGGGGACTGATTTATGATCCGATCTTACCAATGAGAACATTATGCTGGGGGATGCAATGCTCCCCCATATTTGTGAGTATTATGTCAAGGATATTTGAGCCCCTTGTGGGAGTGCAGACCAGCTGTTCCAGATCATTTGCATTAACAAAGTCCAGGAATCTCTAAGCCTGCCTGACAGTGGTTGTGTATGTTTCCCAGTTTATGGAGGGCTAGTTAAAATCACCCATGAGTAGTGCATTGGGCTGAATGGTAAGTGATTCTAATAACTTCAGGTATGCAGAGTGGTTTTCATGGTTTATGGTTGGGGACCTGTAGCTAGCGATGATATGGTGGGGTGATTTTGCCTATGGTCGGCTGGACTATCTCAAGCAAGCCATCCTGCTTCACCAATCTAGAGGTGTGACTTTTTTTATGTAAATGTAAACACCTCCTCCTTTCGTTTTTACCCTTTCAGAGGTCTGAATGTGTGATTGGTATTGTAGTCTTGCTCTGCTGAGGTGCTTTCCTCAGCCTTGAACCACATCTCTTTAACTGCACAGATGTCAGCATTCTCCAGGGTAAGGATAGCTTTCAGGGAGTGCAGTTTCTTGTTAAAACTCCTAGCACTGAGTAGTAGTACCTTCAGCCTGGAATTAGAAGAATTCGTTATGTTGGTAGGTCTTTTGGATTGGCACTGCCAAAAACAGGCACTATGGGGGTGGCTAATGCCTTGGCCAGTATATGAAAGCCTACCAGTGACAGGTGTAGATCATCCTTGGCAAAGCAGCATGGTCTGTTGATTATATCATCCCAGACTGACAAATACTGGATCCCCATGTAATGACACCAGTAGCTAAGCCAATGACTGAAGTTTATTATTTTCTATTTGTATTGTGGTATCATTCTTGGTGAGGGTAGAATGCTGCTCAGTGCAAGGCTCATACTAGCCTGCGACACATATTCAGACAGGTCTATCATGTCTCTCTTCATATAGACCAGGGCAGTACATCTCAGGTCATTCACACCCACATGGACTATGACTGAGTCATACTGGTACTTGTGGTTGAGTGACATGAGTGGATGCATGACCTGATGAATCCTGGCCCCTGACATGCAACTGAATGTAACCATTTCTTTATCCCACCTGGTGAGGGGGGCATCCATGTGTCTCACAGTATAGTCTGCTATAACCAAGATGTTTGAATGTGTGGTGTTTCACCTTAGGAGCTTGCTTGTGGAAACACTGTGCATTTTTATGTATAGTGGTTGGGGTTAACTTGGTTGTGTTTGCATGTTGTTTCTGAGGTCAGCATAGATGAGGCCTCTGATTTTGGTAAGTTACTTGTGAACACCTATGCATATGTGGATTTATGTGTTGAGACCTATTTAGTGAGGGAAGTGAAGTGCATGTGCTGACAACCTGACATTTAGTTTGTCAGTATGTGAGAGTCGTGTCTCAATTTTCAAAGTGCAACTACATCTCTCACATACTGTGTTTGTTTCAAGATAAAGTGGTTATCAGTATACATGAGACAATTGCAATGCTGCCTCAGGATGCCGATGTCCACCAGGTTGGCCAAAGAGATAGCAGTAAAGTGCCTATCCATGCTTTCAGGTTTTTTACTAAGGGTTTAACCAGGGAGAAGAGAGAGGAGATTTAACTGGACTGGGATGGTAGAATGGGTGCCATACTCAGTGTGAACTGCAGTGATCCAACAAGGCAATGCTGCTCTGTGTGCAACTCAGGTGCTCCTAGAGCAGCAGGGGAACTAGAGAAGGTTCCAGAGCTAGTTATTCTAAGGGAAATGTTAACATGAAAGCATATGCATCTATACAGGGCACTGCTAAATGGCTCTGAGCAGACAGCAGCCTAGCACAAACACTGGGCTTATATAGAATCAGAAAAACAAGTTTTACAACAACAAGGCCTACAGACCAGTCAGGAAAACACACAATAAGTTTAAGTCAGCAACCCCCAACAAAGATAAATTTGCTACAGCCACTTATTTCACGAGTGAAATCAGAAAACCCTCTTAATGTCAAAGCATGATTAAAGTTTATGAAATTAGTATTGTATCAGCCTTTGATGTTAGTCAAAACTGCTCTTCATAGCACCCAAAATGTGCCCAGAACTGATTCCATCTGTAATTCATTTGGAGTTACTAGTATTGCTAGCATATCTAAATACAACTGTAAATTCATTTTTATGAGACCCATTGCTCCTGCTGCTATCAGAACTGTCTGGGCATCCTTCTTCTACATTGTTCTCATTTCTGCCTGCAGATCCTGGTATTTTATGACTTTGTGTCTTTCTACTTAATCACTCAGTGTAGCAATTTTAATAATCAATGCTACGTTTGTTTTCTATTCATGGACTACTATACCTGGTTTTCTCACATCTATTTTCTGAACTGATGGCAGTGGGTGATCCCATGTGATATAAACATCATTCTCTATAATACTTTGTGGCTCATATTTCAAGTGCTTCTCAGCTATTTCAATATTGTAATGTTTGCACAATTTCCAATGCAACACTCTTGCCAGATTATTATGCCTTTCAGTATACAGTCCTTCTGCCATTAGTGTATCACACCCAGCAACAAGATGTGTGACTGTTTTCAGTTCTGTTATACAGAACTTGCATTTGTCTGTTTCCTCCCACATGTTCAACGGACTTTGTAAACTAATGTGTATGTAGTCCTGGGCCACCAACGTTAACCTTTCATCCTTTGGTTTAAATTTACCTCTCCTTAACTATTCCTGCATCAGATCTTGATCAACATGAGGTTGTTCCAGGAATTTTCTGTACTTGCAACTATATTTATGCCTTTTCCACATTTCTTGCCTTCTCCTTATATTCTTTCTTTTGTTTTTGGCACAATCAGTTGCTGCCTGATTAATGTCTACCTTTGGTTTGAGATCCATTCCTGCTTCTGCTAAACCAAGCAGGGAAATCATCTTAGACTTGTCCTCATGTTTTAAAACTTTTACCATGTTTAGCTCTGGTGAAGTCAGCAGATACATATGTAGTCCTACGATTGCAGATCTAATCATGCAATGAAATATTTCACCTAAGAATGTTTTAACCACTTGCAGTTTTGCTTTAAGCTCCTTATCTGATGAACTATACAGATTTAATTAATCCACAAAAAGAAGATGAGAAGTCTTTACACTTGTTGTTTTCTGGGACCCAAATTGTAACCATGACCTAATCTGTTAAGTAGACAGCTTAATGGGTTAAGGGCAAGACAAAAGAACAGCGATGACAAATAATCACCCTGGAATATCCCCCTTTGAATTGTTATCCCTGGGATAATAATTTGTACTTTATCATGGCTTAGCTGCAAAGTGGTTTGTCACTGGTTCATGGTCACTGTAATTATTAATCGATGTAGGGTGTATCTTATACATCTGTAAGCACGCCTTTATCCATTAATGTAGGATGCTGTCAAATGCTTTTTTTGCAATCTTTCCATGCCATACTTAGATTCTTCCCTTTTTTACAATTTTCCATTATTTATTTATATATTTTACATTTGTTGACCGGGATAGTCCGACTGGATACATGTCCATTTTCAGCAGAAGCCCGGGGAGAAATACGTAAATACAGAAAAACTGTTACATTAAACAAGTTAAAACACTGTTACAGACACAATTGATAGGGTAAAAGTCATTCCTTCTGTCATATATAAATCTGATTTATTAAAGTTTATCAAATTAAGAAGCAATGTAGGGGTGGCCAAAAGACCTCTTTAGCACTTCTTTATATTGCCAGAGTTAGTCAGGCTTAGAGCAAGGACATAGCCATCGCATTTTAAGGTACTGTTTTAGACTTTTTTTTTAATTGGGTTAGAGCTGGTTCTGAAGTAAGCTCAGCAGGAAGTGAGTTCCATATTTTGCCAATAGAGTTGGCATATAGAGAGTCTCCAGCTGAGTTGTTGGCACTGAGTGGACTAGTAATTTGTTGGATGAGTGAAGTGACTTGAGGTTACTATAAGGGGTGATAATGTTTGTAAGTACGGGTGTGTTTTCAGGTGGGTAAAGAATTTTATGTGCTACTATTAACTGATTGAACTGAAGTTGGATAGGCAATTCTAGCCACCCTAGAGTCTTTAGTTTCAGACAATGGTGTGTTCTATATGTTTCTCCAGTGGCAAATCTAGCAATATGATTAAAGCAGCTCGAGAGTTTATTAAGGTCAGACTTACTCAAGTTTGTGAAGAGAGGGGATGCATAAAGGAGGGAGGAAAGTAGATGTCTACAGGCAACAACAGTCCTAGCTAGAGGAGTCAGAAAAGGTTTGATCTTGTATAGTGAGACACGTTTTTAATAGTATGATTAATATGTGTATCAAACTTGAGGTTGTTATCAACTGTTATGCCTAAGAGTTTGATACAGGGGTCTGGGACAATGACAGTGCCATTGTTAGATTTTATAGTAAAGGTAGGAGAGGAGGCTTTATGAGTGGGGGAGAAAAGCAGCAGCTTCATTTTGTTAGGGTTTAATAGGAGACGTTGATTACAGAGCCAATTTTCGACCATATTAAAAACATTTTGGGATGGAGTCTGCAAACTTAAAGAGGAGGTGGCAGAGCAAATCAAAGTAGAGTCATCTGCATATTAAATGCAGGTAGCTGTTGGGATGACTGTGTACAGGTCATTAATAAAGATAGAAAATAATAGGGGTCCTAATACTGAGCCCTGAGGGACACCAAGGGTGATAAGTAGAAGGGAAGATAGTTTGTTCTGCCATATAACAGCCTGTTGTCTACCACTCAGGTAAGATTTGAACCATTGGATAGCCTGGACATCTAGGGGAATAGTTTTGAGTGTGTGTATGAGTAGTTGGTGGTTGACCATGTTGAAGGCTTTGGAGAGATCAAGAAAGAGGGCAGAAGAAAGCTTATTGTTGTTCAGTTTTGATTAATAACATTGGAGAAGGAGAGGAGGGCCGTGGTTGTACTGTGGAATGGTCTGAAGCCATGCCGCAAGTTAGCCAGGAGATTGTTCTGAATGAGATGGTTCAGGAGTTGTTTATGGATGCACTTCTCCATAATTTTATCCAGGGGTGACAAGATAGCTATGGGTCTGTAATTTGATAGTTCAGTGGAACTGCATCCCTTTGTGGAGTGGAATAACATGGGATGTCTTCCAGATGGAGGGGATAGCGGTTTCTGATATAGGTCTGTTGATCAGTATAGAGATCAGTTATGCTATGGCATCCCCATCTTTTTGTATATACTCAGCTGGGAGGAGATCAGCTGCAAGGGTGGTTGGTTTTAGTTTCTTGATTAGGGTACAGATACATGATGTGGAGACTGGTTGAAAGTTAAAGGGGAGTTGAGAACTAGGTGCGGCAGCGTTTGGACTCGGACAACTGGGAGACAGTTAATTAGCTAGTGATTGAATAGTTTCTGTGAAGAAACTATTGAAGGTATTGGCAACTTCCTCCGAAGGTTTTTGGTTAGTAGCCAAGGGGGTAGGAGCTGTGGATTGCCCTGTGTGAATAAGTTTATTTATGCCTTCCCAAAACTTTTGCGGATTGTTTTGATGCTTCTGCTGTAAGTAGCAGTAAAAGTTTTTTTTTATCTAGTGTGGTAGATTTTTTTGTGTTGTTCCTTAATTGTCTAACTCTAAGTTGATCTAAGGGGGATTTTGTGGTCTGCCAAGTGGTCCAGGCTTTATTTCTAAGTAAGATAATTTGTCTGGTTTCTTTTGAAAGCCATGGTGCAACTTTTGTTTTAGTTCTTTTAGAATGTGCAGGTGCATGGATATCAAGGATGGCTAGGAATTTAGTGTTGAAATATAATACAGCTTCTTCAAGTGGTAGAAGTTTTAGGACTGCCCAATTAAATACTTTGAGTTCATTAGGAAAACTACTAGGGTTCAAGTTGTTGTTGTTTTTCTAATAGTTTTGTAAGTAGGTTGGTAAGGAATGTCAGTCTTATGCCTGATTATATAGGTAAGAAAATGATCACTTATGTCTTCAGGTAGGGTGCCGGCCTTATACATATGAGGATAGCTGTTAATGAGTATCCAATTTAGGATATTATCTTTGTTGTTAGGTTTACTGATCCTAGTCGGGGAGGATATGATCTGAATAAATCAGTATAGATTTACATGTATGGTAGGAGATTCTGAGGAACAAATATGCCAGTCGATGTTGAAGTCTCCTAGAACAATGGTTTATTGAGGGCAGTCACTAGACAGCCAAGAGAGGATATTTTCTAGGGTGTTTGCGTTATTACCTGGGGGAATGTAGACACAGGCTATGTTTATACTTCTGTTTTTATTCATTTGAAACTTAGTAATAAGGATTTCAGCATTGTCAACACGGGGTGGTTGTGTGCAATATAAGGTCAAATCTACAGTAGTTTTGTATAGTACAGCTACCCCTCCTCCCTTCCTAGTGGTATGGTCTAGCCTTGGTAAGTTATAATCTGGTTGTATAATCTCATTATCTGCCATTGATGGTTTTAGCCAGGTTTCAGTAAGACATAGTATATCCGGGGAAAGTGTATCTAATAGTGCATGCAGGTGGTGGACCTTATTGTTTAAGCTTCTAATATTTAGGTGGCTGACCAGGAGTGAGTTTGAAGGTCTATTTCAAGTTCGTAAGTTAGTGGGAGTAGTAGTATAGTAGTATTGGGGCTTGGATTGACTAGTGAGGTTGGGCCAGGGTTTGGATGAATGTCCCCATCCTTTGTGAGGTTGCCTTGTGGTCTAATTATGAGCTTCATAAATTTAAATATTAGTCTTAGGTAATTCTTGGTTTTGGGATTGATATATCTGAATCTAATGGGTTATTGGAATTTTATATCCAAGGAGTTAGTTGCAAGGGGATTATTAAGTGGTCTGATTTAATTTGTATTATTGGGGTGGAGGTTAGACTTCTTGGGTAGTGGTAGCCTAGGTGGGACAAATTTTAATAGGTGGTGAGAAGATATGGAATTATCGACAAGGGTAGTAGACAAAATAATAGCATTAATTTCAAATTTTTCACTGCCAGTAACAGAGGTATTGTCTAGATATGAGCTATGACTTTTGACCAACTTAAGTAGAAGGATAATTAGGATAGGTAAATAGGGAGGGTCCTGATAATGTCTGGAGAATTGTTGATTGGTTCTAGAAAGTGGGGGAGTAGCTTTAGAGCTATACATTTAGGAGTACTAATGGCAGGTGGAATTTGGGGCCAGGCTTTATTTAACAACAAATGATCTTTTGTTCCATATGACTTTCTTTTGCTACCCTTTTTTTTCTATTGCCATGACTTTTTTTTTCTAAATGACTATGAACTTTGATAGCATCGATTCTAGTATACAGTTTGTACATTGTCAGAAGCCAAGTTATTAGTCTATAGTTTTTAGCATAGCTTGCAGGTTCACTCTTAAGGAACAGTATAATTTTTCTTATTGTTAACCAGGCTGGTGTCTGCACAGGATGTACATACAAATAGTTCTTACTCAGGGATAAATTTTCATACAAAGATGTTAATACTTTTAGCCAGAAGATAGGTACTGCATCTAGGCATGTTTTCACTAGGACCTTTTCTTAAACTTATTTCAGTTTCTCTGGCTATTACTTGATCCCGTTTCATATCCCATACATTTGAACTTCTTACTGTTTGTTTTACTTTTTCTGTCTACTCAGCATCTTTGTTATATTCCAAAGGGTCTTCTGGATATTTCTCCAAAACGTGTTTATTTCTTCTTTGTTTGGTGGTGTTTCTATTTTCTTTTGCTTTGGTTCACAGTTCTCTGTAAAACTTTTTGGGTTATCAATGAATTGCTTATTTTGTACTTTTCCTTTATATTTATTGGCATATCTTCTTCAGTTTTTCTGCCAGTAATGGTATCTTTACTTTATTATTTGCAGTAGTGTATGATTGGGCCTGGTCTGTTCTGATGCTGTACTTTGCTTTTATGATATCTACCTGAGATGATGTGAGGTATTGCCAGCTAAGCCAGGAGAAGCAGGGCAGCGGATGTGTAACATATGCCAGCATAGTTAGCTGGAGATGTCTAAAGAATTATATGTCATTTGTATACCCAGCTGATTTGTACAGGTGCTTGTGTTGAAAATGTATTTGTAAAGCTGCATGTGTTAAATATGTACCAACAGTGAGTCCTACTGCACCAAAAAGAAATACACCTGTGTGTCAGACTGTATTGTAACTGTTGAAATTAATATATTGTAACATAGGATACCGAAAGAGAAGAGGTTAATATCAGTCCAGATAACTCTGAAAAATAGTCCTAATTTACATTACCTGGTTTAGGCCATAAAAATTGTATCTTACAGTTCTGATTGCAGCCAGGCATGAAATTTCTGTTAAAACCAGGACTAAGAATCCTACTGTACTGTCCTTAGGGGGTGAACTAATTGCTACCCTGGAAGGGTGGAAGTTTTGAAATGGTTTTCTAACTTCCAAATGCTATAGCACATCTCAGCAAAGCTCTATCTGTGTGTATGTTAACACATATGTGCTAATTTCTGTTTCAGTTTCTAGTAAAAGGGGGAAGTGTGGGAACCAGAATCAGATGACCATATGTATGTGATGTCATTCTGTAATCCAGCATTGAAATGATGTTTTAATACTAGATGAGACATAAATCTTAAGGCAGTCTATTTTTGAAACCTGACAAAGAAGGAAGACCACTCACCACTTTATCTTGCCTTGCTTAAATAAGTAACCATGAATAGTAATTCTTTAGATCAGCCAGGAAAACATAGAGAGATTAGTTAAGTACTGTTTTTCTGTATCTGTGTGAATCTATCCATCTGTGTTATTTTTAATATTTCCTGTGGCTAAAACTCTGGTGTTTATTGTAAATAGATATTTAGTATTTTCATGTTGTTTTGTTATTTATTATTAAATATATTTAAACTTTGCATTGTGGCTGGTCTTTTAGAAAATATTTTAATCTTTTAGAGTACTTCTATTTATTTGGTGACACTGTGGTTGCACCTGAAAGCCTTGCTGCACTAGTCAAACACTACCATTTGTATTAATATTAATTTTACTCAGTATAATTGGGTACCCATTTAAGAGCCTTACAGTAGCTGGCTTTGGAGTGTTCTGGTGACAGTACCTACCTTATAGTCTGGGCAGAGGGGGCATAGCTAGTAATGTGTATGTCTGTGTGTGTGTGTGTATGTGTGTGTGTGTGTGTGTGTGTGTGTGTGTGTGTGTGTGTGTGTGTGTGTGTGTGTGTGTGTGTGTGTGTATGTGTGTGTGTGTGTAAAAAGTCATATTTCAAAGAGTGTGTGTCAGCTACTTGGAGGAGGGACACAGTTTCACAGAGATGGTGGTGGAAGACTTGGCTTGGAACACTCAGCTGTGGACTCAACTCTACAGCTGTGTCAGTGGGGAGTCTTATTTGGGGCCTGGTGAGAGACAGGGAAACCCAGACCCAGAAAAGGAGTATGTTCCCTGTGTGCTCTACAGGGAAATTGTACTTGGTGGAGACAGCTGCGTCTGGAAATACTGTGTGCGTCCATATTTGTTCCAAGTGACTGTCTTTCACCGGTGTCAGGGGTGAGAGTTCAGGCTCTTTGATTACTGGCCCAGAATTGGGACGTCACATATTGGTGGCAGCAGTGGGGATATTAATTGAACTTCTGTAGCCTGTAAGCAGTTGTCACTGAAGGTGTGTGTACTCTCAGCAGCCAGAAGATAAACATAACAAGTTTAATTTTCACAACAGTTTTATTCATACCTTTCAACATGGAGATATCAAAAATCTGGACAAAGGCTCATGAAAAGTTCCTGCTCTATAACCTAACCTCTTCACCCTCCTTATATGATTACTAAACTCCTATGTTTTTTGCTACTAGTGACTGATGATATTTTCTCCATATTTATTTTATCTTCACTTGTTGATTCTGGTACAATAATTATACCAATCTGATTGAATTCATTGAATTCTGCTTTAATGTATATTTTCTGTATATATTGCTGTAATCAAACAAACTAGATTCCTGCTTTTATGTATATATTCTGTATATGTTACTATATTTACTATCTGTAACACTGTTTCTGCTTCTGTACTAATTAATGTTTATATTTTTTCTGTATCTCGTTGGAGTTTTTCTCCCCGGGCCTCCACTGAAAATGGGCTCTTTTAGGCCCAGTGGACTTATCCCGGTAAACAAATGCAATAAATAAATAAATATTTGCAACTGGTCAAAAATCTGGGCACTAGTCAACATAAAATTTGCATGTATGATAACGTAACTCTTCCCAATCCAGTGCAATTGTGGAATACCAAGATTCAACTAATTGTGAAAATGTTTCCCAATTTAACATTAACTCTGAA